>NW_027526361.1:115679605-115915598 GCF_048455015.1 Haemaphysalis longicornis
GTGGTCAACAGCAAAGAGGCCTACAACTTCTACATTGCGCAGCTGGATATTGGCGCACAGGAACCTTCGTCTTTTCTCAAAATGCCTGGGCCTCGCGTTGCCTGCGATAGAGCGAGAAATATGAGCAGAGGCCGAGCTTTAGCAAGAAAAAAATTCCCCGCCATTTCCCGAGGGGGAAGAATGTGAAAGTGCGAATGCACGAGTTGAATTTGCGCGGTTCGGTAATGTTCGCGAAAGAGAGATCACACACACACCACACACAACTACAAAGAAAGAAAGATGCATTTATTCACAGACACCTATTTGTGTTGTCGTTGTACTTGATTGCTAGAGCGGATCTCAGCTTTGAAATTTCGTGTCAGTACTCCTTTAAGCAGGTGCATTAGCCCTTCTCACGCCCGATTCTTGGCCAATCCCCCACGTGGGTATGTGCCGTGTCAGCGGCCAGGCAGCGCGTGCCCATCTTTCCCCGTTGCTAGGGAAGACGAGGAGCGCGCGCACCCGCAGCTGTTGCTATGCGGACTACGGCGGCGGACGATTCAGGCTCGCTTAAGAAGTGCATGCGCACTTAAAATTGCTTCTGGAGCAAAATGCTATGGGCACCTTTGGGGTGGTGGTGGTGGTTGTTGTGTGGGATCAGGCGGGGTTAGCCTGGCTGGACATGCCGGCAATTGCTCCGCCCAAGCTCCTACTAATTAGCCAATGGTAGTGTGCTTTCACTACCATTGTGTCATGGAGCAACCTTAGTGTCCTGTAGGAACCTTAGGAGTAGGCACGACACGTCTCTGCGCAACATCCAATTTGTCCCCTTGGAAAGACGGTGTGGTCCAGAGTGCTGTGTGGGGGCTGCTGCAGCTTTGGAATCGCTGAGAGCATTGCAGTCCGCTCGGCATCATGCTCTGGGCAACACATTACCTAGTGGTGTACATCCCCTATCACTGCGCATGACGAACACAGAGGCGATCGCCCGAGGCCCATCTTGAATAGCCATGCTGTGGTCTTCGCTGAGCCCGTCCTGATGCGGTACAGCAATGTTGCCTCATATCTTGTAAGTCCCTTTGGGACGCAAGGCTGGTGATAGGGATTTCCCAAGGACTAGAAATGTTCGGCCACTGTTCGCCTGAAGTCGTTCCAATAATTGGGGGAAACTTTAACAGTCGGTGCAAATTGCAAGCGCACTCCATGCCATCTGATCAGCGGTCTCATTGCCCCTGACGCCAACACGGGATGGAATCCATTGACGCCGCACATTAAAACCCTTGCTGTTGAGTTCTTGCACAAGCCGTAAGGAACGCTGTCAGTAGTTTTTCTTGGGGATTATGGCACCTTTAATAAAACGCGCCTCCTTTTTCACAGGCGACATCTCTTCTCGCAGGCCTTTTTCAGTTGATGACGGACAGTGGATGATGATGATGAGGGCGACTACGATTGATGCTGACGATTATGATGACGACAATTATGATGATGATGTAGCGTTACATACATTACCTTTGGCGCTGCGGCAAACGAGACCTGGTCTTATCTTTGTTCCGCTATTTCCAACGGTGCAAGCAAACAGGGGATATTGAAATAGGGGAAAACAAACGCATCATTAAACGCCACATACCGAAGGGCATCGAAGACATTTCGAAATTCGCTTTAGTGTTTGGGAAAATTCAAGCTGCCGCTAGCTCACACATCCGATACCAAGATTGATCGGAAGGTAAGCCTCAGTTTGATTAAGAAGGATGGAATGGCCCCGGGCAAAGCACTTGCGGGAAACGGAGGCTGTCCGCACAAGTCTTCCCGTGTGGCATGATCTAATTATCTGAGCCTCACGGAAAATAGATTGTCCGCGCAAAACTGATGTGTTATAAAGGCAGCTGGAGCCGTTGCACCGCTAATGTATTGCACAAAGATAGATACAGAGAGAAATATCTTTATTGGGCATGCGAGGTCTGCTAGGCTAGACGACGCGGGTTGTCAGATAGACAAATGGAACAAAGCTACGTCGGGCTTCAAAATATCTTCAAATGAAGAGGGTGGCAAAGAAAAAGTCCCCCATATAGACGTGCAGAGTTGACAAACTGTTACTTTGAGGATAAACGTGATAATATGTCCTGCGCAGCCCAGTGCCACCAAAAAGAACAAATAAAACTCTGCTTCGCGGCTCAAAATGGGAAGAAGGTCCCAGAAGCCTGGATAAAGACAAGCTCCTTTGATGTCCATTTATTCGTAAGTATTTGGTGTTGTTTTGGTTGTGACCCCGAGTACTTCAAGAGACGACCGCTGCAGCAAATATAGACAAAGGTTAGAACACCATGCTTAGGCTTTTCATTGTAATTTCAAGGGCATATTTTTGTCTTTACTGTTTCTCTTTGAAAAATTTCCCCATACGCCAGTAATTTTAGTATTTCTCTCTTTCTGTTCTTTATTAAATAGCCCTGTTTAGAAATGTGCATACAAGAATACACCTGTAGCCACGGGTTGCCATAAGAAAGTTTTCTTCAGTCTGTTTGCAACACAGGAGGAAAGAGGTTTCGATCGAAGTCAAGGAATCCCAGACTAGGGATGCCTTCCACGGGGCGAGGCCCATAACATCAGCCTCTGTCAATACATAAAGATTTGTACTCCTTGCGTAAAAAAAAAAAGAAAACCAACCCGGGCTCTAATTTAACGCCACACCCTGGGAATGCAACCTCTCTTTCCGAGTAGACAGACCATTGTGTGATATCTTATTCTTATTAATCCACACACTAATACTAGCAATAAAGTTAAAGGAGAATGAGATCAATTCAATTTTCTGCGTCCCCTTTTTATACCTTAAGTAAGCTTAGTTTTCTGGCCGAGAACTTTGCGACAAGGCGCCCTTTAGGCATAAGTTTTGTTCTTGAAACGCGTTAGGGCGCCGAAAAGTGTTGTAAGGCAAACTTTATACAGGTTGGCGCAACGGTAATTGGTTAAAACGGTAAAAAAATTTTTCTGAGCGAACCGCCTCTCTGTTCACGCTGAAACTCCACACGAAGATCGCATTTTGTGATCTATTTTGTTTGACACCGGGACGAACGGCGGTACTTACCTATTTATTTCGAAAAAAATAAAAAAAACTATTTTCTCCTATGGGAATATGGCGGCTGATTTGGACGTGCGAGCCAGCGCAAGTTGATCTTGGAACGACGGTGCCACCTGGGGTATTCAGAGCCAAACGCGCGTTTGGATGCACGGTTGAAAAAATTAAGGAGCCAAATGGTGTAGCAGACGATCACAAACTGTGAAAGCGGGTTTTCTGCTCGCCTGCTAGCTCATTTGTCTCCTTCCTAGGTGCATTTTCTGATCGTCTGCTACAATTAATTTCTCTGGATACAATTTCTCCTCCGCACCCACATTTTCAGATGATTTGAACATACGTAGTTTCTCCTTCAATTCAAAGTGCACCGCCGAACTCTCTTGTGATGGACGGAAGACAGAGGAAGTCGAAGAGAGAGAACCCAGATGGAAAGGGGGGGGGGGGGGGGCGGCGGGATCTGTGCAGGTTGGCGCCCCCTTCTCGCTGGCGCGCTGTGCGACCCCCCCCCGTTCGCCCACCCATAAGACCGGCACGGACTGTATGATACGAATTTCTTCATGGGTAGGAACGCGCGATATTATGACGGCAAATATGTGTCACCATTGTTGGCAATTACGAGTAAAAATTTAAATTTATTGTTTTCCTCTTAAAAGCAAAACCAAAGGGTAAATTTTAATGCTCAGCATTCAAGTTTTCAAAGTGAGGGTCGTGTACACGGCATTCGATTAGAATGACATCAGTGTTTCTAAACGGGGAAAAGGTGTTGCAGTATCGCTAGGACTAGTTGCACTCCCTGTTTAAACTTTTAAGAGGTAAGTAATGCTTTACAGACAATTTAATTAAACTAACTGAAATGCCGATGTAAACTGTTAATCAACTACTTCACAGCATAAATTCCAATGGAAGATTTTGCAACATGTGCTTCTGAACACAGGCTGGTTGCCTTAGGTACACACTAAGGCAAAAGACTTAGATGAGTCAGCAAACGCGAAAAGCGACCGCCGTCGTCGGCGTCAACGTGAATGGTAGCGAAGCCGTCACCGCTGTAAGGAGAAAATAAATACCTGGAAACACACTTCTGTTCGCGTGGGATTTGATTCCAGGTCTCTATACACTGGAGCGAGAGCCTAGGGCGTTAGTCTACACGAATGCTACCCCCACCGGAGGGGAAACAAGAATTTGGTTGGTTCGTGCCCTGTGATGGGTGATGGCGACGACACGTGAGTTCAACAGGTGATCGCGGAGGAGAGCTCTGGCTGTGGTGAATGGGCTACTTGAATCGCGGTCAGTCTGCCTGTCGGAGCAATTTGCGTCAAAAAACGACGAAATGGGAGCGAAGAAAGAGACGCGAGCACGATGCAGAAGTTATGCTGCCCTTGATAATCACCAGGCTGTCGCCTTCAAAGCACGTAAGCAGAGATAAGTTCTCGGGGAATTCTTACTGTTACCTCGCTAAAAGCCTAACAGAAACTAAGGTTTGTAATCTAAATGCTCACAATTTAAACGCCGGAATGTATTCCAGATACCGCGTAGTAACCTTTACCAGGTATGGGTGTACCTCGCGCGTCTAGACCGCTCTCAGCAGCAGTCCTCGAGATTCTCCCGATCGGTTTCAGTGTTGTTTCCCCGTTCCTTTCCAATGCGGTCATATATGTATCCACCTAAAATACAAAAATAAATAGAAGATAGTACCGCATGGTCATCCAACCTTGTTTAAGCAAATGCTGCTGAACCTTGCGAGTCCTTCTCCCTTTGACAACCAATCGATCCCCTATCCACCCTATCTGTGCACAGGTGAGGCAAACAACGACTCGTACGAAGGGGAACTCACATGTCTACGAAGCAAACATTATGTGACCTAAAATATTCACGATAGGGTTACTCGAACGTAACTCGATTACTCTCGGCGGATAGCGTTGGCAAAAATAAAATTCGACGTTCTCTAGCGCGAAAGCTGCACCGCCGCCTACCTACTGCAGGTGTACGTACAGCTAGCACTCTGGAGGTGTACGGAATAATTTAGGGATCTTTAACGTGCGCTGAAAGATCAAGAGGCTGTTTTTTTTGTTTTTATTCTAAGCCTTCTATTAGAGAAACGTGCGACATGGGTGGAATCAAACGCGCGTGGTCGTGCGCAGCAGAAGAACCCGCTGAGCCACCACGTCGGGTTTCATGGGATTTGGCTGTGCTTCGATGCAGGGATTCACTCTTGTTGTCGCCAGCAAATGGAAAGAACAACGCCATTAAAGAGGCCAGTAGTAAATTGTTATAGTTTTACGCTCTTTAGGCTTACCACAGTAGCATAATCACGTTTCACGCGAACCATAACGATGCCTGTGAGAAAGTCTCATATATTATCATCATCCTGGCGTATAAATTGAATAAGGGAGCGGACATGAAGAACAGACGACGTCTTCCATAAAAAAAAACCAAATTTATATCGACTAGTTTGTTCTGTGTCACTGAGGGTGGCTGTACATACTTTAATACACTATGCTAACGCTACAGATCTCCAAGTTTTAGCGGACCTTTGCGAACCTTTGTGTTGTACTGCACATTACATCTGAAGTGCCTCTAACCATAATTTTTGTAGGTTACGTGTGTATTTAAGCCATTTTTAGGGGCTCACGGATTTGATTTGCTTCCAAGGTCAAAATTGGGGTTTCCAAAGCAAAAATGCTTTTAATATACCCTTCGTGGGCAGGCGTTAGCTCCAGTTGCTTCATTTGGTTCTAGTGGCGCCGCTCCGACAGGCTATCGTAGCCTTCGATGCATCTGTGAATAATTGTTCCGCAAGTGCACGATTCTCGCCAATTAATCTTGGACACCTTAAGGCAATGCGAAATGAAAAGGCGAAAAGAGGAGAGGCTAATTATCTGGAAACGTTTCCGATTCATGTTTGCAGATGTATTCTCAACATTATGCATTCCGGTCGGAGAAGTACGTATTACACCAATGTTCGCCAGGCACTCACTATTAAATGAATGAAGCCAATGTTAAATACAATTGCCAGTCGTTGAGCCCTATTTTCATTAATTGTCTCGAGTGCCGAAAAAATAAACTAATGGGCTTAGGGGAACATGGAATCGACGGAAGTACACTGGTCAACATAGAAAGACAGGGGAATAAAATTTAAACTAATTTAATAACAGATAGATAGATAGATAGATAGATAGATAGATAGATAGATAGATAGAGAGAGAGAGAGAGAGAGAGAGAGAGAGAGGAGAGAGAGAGAGAGAGAGAGAGAGAGAGAGAGAGAGAGAGAGAGAGAGAGAGAGAGAGAGAGAGAGAGAGAGAGAGAGAGAGAGAGAGAGAGAGAGGTGGGGATAAGGATTGCGATGGATGGATGGATGGATGGATGGATGGATGGATGGATGGATGGATGGATAAGGAGATAAGGCAAGTTTGGGGAGGCCGTTGCTACTTCCTTAACACACCCGCCGCGGTGGCTCAGTGACTAAGGCGTTGCGCTGCTGAGCACGAGGTCGCGGCTTCGATTCCCGGCCGCGGCGGCCGCGTTTCTGATGGAGGCGAAAAGCAATAACGCCCGTGTGTACGAGATTTCGGCGCACGTTAAAGATCCCCAGGTGGTCAAAATTAATCCGGAGCCCTCCACTACGGCGCGCCTCATCGCCTGCGTTGCGTCGGCGCGTTAAACCCTACAATCAATCAAATCAATCCACTTCCTTAACACAGCGGGTTATACCACGGGGGCAAAGAAACGTACAGAAGACAGGCGCTGAGCTCACTACTGAAGCTGAGCTCACTACTCAAGTCCGCAAATTATATATCCGATTTAAGTGTGGCGTGGCTAGGCCATGCAGAATACAAATGAATAAGAAGCATAGGCTAACGGGAACACAGAGACCAAAATGGCGCGTATATAGGCTACTTCTTAATCACACGGTGCAAGGGACGGTTGACTAACGCAGTTCGTTCTTTCTTCAAGTACCTTGAGTGTTTTCAGGACATTTTGGGCGAACATAACGTCGGTACTTTCGAAGTATGCACTACAGGCGCATCAACAGCAGTGCTTTGTCAAATACGTGTGCGCATCGATCCCGGTAATCACTCTGGTGCTCAGTAAGGCGTGTGTTTATAGACCGGCTGGTTTGGCCAATTTAGATCCCGTTGACTTGCACTGCATCCTACACTGGCCGAACCAGCCGTTGTGTAAATACACGTCTTAGTGAGCACGGGGTAATACCGGGGACGATGCCCGAACTTCATTCCGCTTGCCTGTTTTGATTTTACCACAAAAGTTCATTCATCTGCATTTTTTCTTTCACTGCTAATGTCCGAAAAAAACGTTCGATTTTGCAATACTCAACTTCTAGTTCGAGCTTGCAACCGTCATCGCGACCGTTTATTCAAATATGCCATTATATTCACGATACTACATACTGTAAAAGAAACGAAGGTTGATAAATTATCTATGTACAGGGATGTACGATAGAATGAAAGGAGTAGAGTGAAGAAAATGAAACAACAAAAACAGAACCAAATAACAAAGCAGAGATGAAAGAAAGAAAGAAGATATAAAAGGGATAAAGGCCGAAAGATCTAAAGAAGGGACGGCACGAAGAAAAAAGGATGGAAGGAAGGAAGAAAAAAAGCAATGAAGAAAATAACGAAGACCCTGACGGAAGAATAAGAAGGAACAAAAAAAAAAGACAGGGAGAAACAGAATTTAGGAAAGACATGATACTTTTTATCCGGGGTAATATTTACTCAAATGGGCTTTTGGGAAGGCCGCACGGTATCTTAATCCACCAGGCACAAGGTGAAACGCTGTAACATATTTCACTTTCATTAAATAGCATGCATTGTAAAGGTATCGTGTATTGATGTGGTATAAGTGGAAAAGACCTGTTTTGTCAAGATCAGAATTTTGTATACTGCAATTGACTGCTTCGCGGCCAGACACTTATCTTGGCACTATTAGTGGCCACCGTGAACAGCCATCCCGATGGGGCCAATGGGCGCTCCTTTTGGCACGTGCATTGTCTTTAACGATCGTTCCAAGTTAACGGTATAAAAATGCTGTTCTGTGGGTGGAGGTGTCAAAATACATTCCTGACAGACAAAAAGTAAGAACGAATGTAGGCAAAAGGACAAAAAAGAAAACGAGCAGCTTGGGCCGGGGTAGTTCTATCCCTGGGTGAGGTGACCAATATTGGCTGACTAGTCGTTCAAGGGAAAAAACAATCCCCCCACCTCCCCGAAGGGGATCGTGCGGAAATGCGAAGGCATTGGGTGCACCGAATTCTTCTTTGCGGTATCGTTGCCGCGAGGGATTCGACTTCACCGACTTCCATCGCTATTAAGGCGCCAGTCGGCAAGCAGTCACGGAGAGAGGCGCGCGCTCCCTGCATTTATATGCGCAGCGAGCGGAGAGGGGTACGCGGAGAGGAGAGAGAGACCCGCGCCAGCCCGCGCGCGAGCTCTCTCTCCGCCCCGAGCTCCGCGATTCGAGCGCCCTCACACGCCGAGCGCGCTCCTCCTCTCCACTCACTCTCCGCTACTCCGCCCGAGCTCCGCGATGCGAGCGCCCTCACACGCCGAGCGCGCTCCTCCTCTCCCCTTGCCCTCCGCTACTCCGCACCTGCTCCGGTTGCTAGGCGCGCGCCACAGCTGTTGCTACGCGCACGCCGCTCAACGACGCAAGACAACCTGCGGCTAAGAAATGCATTCGCATTTAAAAAAGGCGCTTTGCGGAAGAACAAAGCGCGGGGGAAGCGTTGCTGCTCTCCTAGAGCGCTCTATGCACCTTCCATACTACGCCTCTAGAGCGTTGTACCAGGTTCTAAATGCGGCCTGGTCCGGTATACAACGGCGCCGGATACCACGGGAGGCTGTACTAGATAGGCTAAACTATGCTAGGTGAGGCTCCCTGGTACAAACAGGATTTCCTCACCAGACGAGGATTTCGCAACTCTGGTAGAGTACATTTGCTAAAAACGTCCCAATGATTATACAATCCTATCGCCCTTCAGGCACTCGATAGCCGTTGCTGCAAATCTTTCGGAGAGGCCTTCCTCCTGCGGTGGACATAACCAGGCTTAAGTTAAAGATAAAGGCGTTAAATAATTTTGAGAAATTTGCCATAGAGCAGCACGATCGATAAAGCTGCGCCCCTACTTCATGGGCGCAACTGCCGGCGTTCATTAAACTATGTGTTTTGTTACATATCCGTGTAAAAAATTCCCCGCATTTCCCCGAGGGGAAGAATATGAAAGTGCGAATGCACGAGTTGAATTTGCGCGGTTCGGTAATGTTCGCGAAAGAGAGATCACACACACACACACAACTACAAAGAAAGAAAGATGCATTTAAGCGGGTGCATTAGCCCTTCTCACGCCCGATTCCTGGCCAATCCCCCACGTGGGTATGTGCCATGTCAGCGGCCAGGCAGCGCGCGCCCATCTCCCCCCGTTGCCAAGGAAGACGAGGAGATTCCTGGCCAATCCCCCACGTGGGTATGTAATGCGGAAATCGCCGGTGGACGCAGGTTCAGGGTCGCTTAAGAAGTGCATTGTACTTAATAATTACGGCTGCTTCCACGCTTCCTTTTGCACCAATCTTTCTACGTATTGACAATGAGCGTCGACTGCAGCGCTCGTACTCCACTATCCTCGCTAGTTTCCGCCTTTTTGTGCATTGCTTGTTCACAAAAAATGATATTGTTTTAAAAATCTGGTAGTCCTACCTGGGCCAGGCAAGCCTGAAAAGTTCGCGTTTGCTCAAGCTGAAATATTACAAGTGGGTCTACGCGCTTGTTAGTAACGGGTTCATTGGCAATGGGACTGCCAGTGGTCAGCCACCAGTAATGTACAAATATAGCAACCAACCTGTAGGTCACGGGTGTATCATGTGACGAGCGGGTTGGTCACTGACCGGCGACCCGTCACCCACAACTTACTGGTGACACAGCGGTCACCCATTAGTGACGTATTCGTGAGCAGCACCACCGGTGAGTCAAGTACACAAGGTTGTGTCGGGTGACCAGGGGTGGATGAGGAAGCAGGAGGGGTGAATGGGGTAGGGGAAGAGGGGCGAGAGGAGAGGGAAGCGGAGGGGGTGGACGCGGAAGGTAATGAGGGAGGATGAGCGTTGTGTGGAGAGACAGGAAGCAGGGAGAGTGCGTAACGGGTAAACTGAGAAGGCAGAGTGGGGTATGGGAAGAAAGAAATGGGAGTGGAGACTGAAAGGTGGCGAATGAGAAGAGGGGGAAGGGTAGAGGGGAGCGACATCACCTGGAAAAGGGGGCTGGCTCAGTGACGTAGCGCTACTGGGCTTGCTCTGGCTGTGGGCGAACATACTGGAAGGCAATGCGATGAAGGTTGCGTTGGGTGGAGATGAGGAACAGGGGGAGGGGAATATGAGGTGAAAGTCGTCTTAGGGAGGACTGGTGGAGTGGTTGGTTGTGGTAGCAAAGCACACGACAAGCTGCTGCGACTGTGTGGACAACCTCGTCTATGAGATTCCTTGGTCGTGGGGCCGCTGTTGTAGCGCCAAATGGAGCACGCGTGTAATGTAAGCTCGTCGACATGAGGCACAATATTAACACAATGATTCTTCTGAATTCTGCTTCATTCTTCAATTACTGTGTGGTCCGGCGTCACGCTGCATCATGACCGGTAGCTGCTTGAGGAGGAGGTAGGGAAGTAAACGTTTTTAAGCAGCCAGGTGGTAATGTTAGTCGCACCCGCCCAGTGAGAGGAGTCCTTAGCCAAAGTTCCCTTGCAGTCTACCTTAAATGCATGAAACTTCCTCAGAAAACAAAAAAGGAAACGCGTGCATTAGTGAACCGTCCGTATCACTCTTACAAGAAGATTCAGTGCTTGCCCTGCAAATCCACGCTGTATCGCCATTCTTCGGGTGGAATGTTGTTGCAGCCTGTCGTTAGCTCTTTTCTGAAATGCTATTCGTATTCCCCCTTCGCTGTTTACATATATTTTCGCATCGCAAGGAACTGCACTTGGTTGTTCTTAAGCGCTTGTGGAGCGGGAGTACTTTCTTTCCTGTTGTTTTCCTTGGTAGTAAAAGAGGTACTCGGGGGTGTGCGATAAAGGAGAAAGGGGGAGACGAACAGACAGACAATTGGGTGGGTCGGTACAGATTGATTATCCTCACTAACAGCACGCACAGCGAAGGACAAAGGCAAAGAAGGCGACGGGAAAAGCGCTCGTCCAGTCGCTTTCTTTCCCTTTGTCCTTCCTGTGTGCGCGCTGTTGTGGGTATGAGAAGGTGAGGAGCCTAGCCTGTGTTCCCTATTTTGGCGAAATGAGCAGTGCAGCAGGCACATACATGTTAATGTAAACACAGTAGTATAGGCTATTAATGAGTCCCTTGGGTAACTTCGATGGGTGTTGTAGCTGAAAAAATCACTATCCGACAGTTGGGCACAAAAGCGTATTTTCTTGCACGTCGTGCTCGAAATTGTCGGACAGACAGTTATTACTATTTTTCTTGTGTGGCTAACATATTGGCCCCCTCTTCATTCTGATTTATAAACGACAAGGCGTGGGTATATAAACGGTTATGTGGCCGCCATCCTTGTCTGTACGAGGGTGGTTATTACTCGCCTGGATGGATTTTCGACGCTAACGTGGGAAACGGTGGTAGTATCTTTTTGATTATTTTAAACGAACAAATAGCCAGCAAGCGACAAAGACATGTGAAAAATGGACTGCTAACAATTATGAAAGAAGCATATATCAAACGGGAACCCTATTTTCGTCTCTTCGCACAATCCAGTGGTGCCTAGGAAATACAATGTCCGCCGACGTAGCACGGGGCACTCCTGGCTTATGGAGATCACGGAAAAAGGTGTCTGGTCTCCTGCTGGGATTCTTGCAGTCGACATGACTAAGTGAGGTGTGGTGACTTTGCGTGTCTCTAATATCGTGTTGGGGACGATTGGGCGGAGCAATTGCCGGAAGTTATGCAAGGCTAAGTACGCCTTATCCAACAATACATACATACATATTACTACTACTACTACTACTACTACTACCATTTTCGTCGTAAAACTCGATTGTCAAAGCTCCTTGGGCCGGCAAGTAGGCTGGTTCTGATTGATTGACTCCACAATGTCTCGCTTAGGTCGGACATCACAACCTGAACTCAAGGACAGGCACACCACCGAGAACAGCAGTTTCAATGGAGGGAGTAACGTAACTTTGCAGTTGCCTGGCGTATAAATCAAAGCACTTCGCTCCTCCCCTATTCTCCTCTTTTCAACAGCGCGTCCCTTTTTGGAGTTAAGAGCGCAAGCAAGGATATTAAAAAAAGATTTTGTCCAATTAGTCACCGAAAGTACGCTCAGCAGTAGATGACTTAATTAGGTGTAAATGCCTGCAAGTTTCGTCAGAAACTTCTTTCGGAACTCTACTGCCTAATGGTGCAGAGCACAACAGAAGAAAAATAGGGGCATTTGTGGCAGCTGGGACAGTTAAAATTCAGCCGCCGCATATCCATCCATCGCTTGATCGTGGTCGTTCAATAATTTTTTTTTTATGTTTTATCCTTTGGAAGAATGTCTCGGCTGAGTGCTGTTGGAATAAAAAAAAAGACTGTGGGCTAGCTTGAAGCTATTACCGGTAATGGGTTTTTTAAACTTATATGCCCTATCCCGGCGTTGACTTATAATTCTCAGAGAAAACAAAGCTAGAGCAAGCATAACGGTTTTAGCTTTTACAATATCTCGAAGTAGTGCATGACCGCCGGATAGAAAGATTTGAGAGAAAAAGACAAAAATTGACAGTGAATAAGTGTCCGCAGTATTTAAGAGTTTAAAGGAAGCAGAGGGGTTTATCCACGTTAAGTAGATGTTGAGAGCCGAAAGCAATGAACCAGGACCAGAAGGCCACGAAAGAAGGGAAGGTTGAGGAAAAGAATAAATATAGCTCATCATAATTATCATCAGTATCCTATTTCTTATAATCCCTTCCTTAGAAACATCATTTCGATATATTCACTACAGAGAGAGAGAGAGAGAGAGCGAGAGCGAGAGAGAGAGAGAGAGAGAGAGAGAGAGAGGGAGAGAGAGAGAGAGAGAGAGAGAGAGAGAGAGAGAGAGAGCGAGAGCGAGAGAGAGAGATAGATAGATAGATAGACAGATAGAGAGAGAGAGAGAGAGAGAGAGAGAGAGAGAGAGAGAGAGAGAGAGAGAGAGAGAGAGAGAGAGAGAGAGAGAGAGAGAGAGAGAGAGAAGAACAAACGTTATTGAGCAATCATGTGAGAGCGGTTCCTCAGTCCAAGAGCACATGTTTTGTACAGGCTTACGGTAGCCCTGGTCCCAAGCAGGAGCTGGTCTTCAGGTCGATAGGTGGACAGCAGTATCTCCCACTGCTCATCGGAAAGGGACGGGTTGACGGTGGAAGGAAACTCTCAGTTTTTTGCGCAGTCGAATATTAGGATTACAGGGTTCAAGAATCCTGGTACAATTCGAGCAATGGTTTGGGTCCTCAAGGGACCCATCTTGCCCACGGTGCATCTTGCCACTTCACGATTCTGGTTAGTTTTCGCAGTTCCAGGTGTGTGTGTGGGGGGGAGGGGGGGGGGCGGGGCAACAGCTGCCTCCCACTGCTGTGCTTCTCCTATAGCGGTGTACTGCGTGTTCATGTACCCGCACATTATAATGTATAGGGTATAATATGGGTTTACCAGCGGCATTTGGGAAGAGAGACAGAAAATAAGCATTTATTGCTGAACGAAGATGCTGATGGCAGGGCCCTCGCCCGGTAGAGAGGAGGACATCCTTATTCCGTGATACCCAGGCTGCGACTCGCCGTCCATGCCCTCTTTACAAATTCTTGCTGGACGTCCTGATATTGTATTGATATTTTTGATTGATTGATTGTAAGGTTTAACGCACCGATGCAACGCAGGCGATGAGGCGCGCCGTAGTGGAGGGCTCCGGATTAATCTTGACCACCTGGGGTTCTTTAACATACGCCGAAAGCTTGTACACACGGGTGTTTTTGCTTTTCACCTCCATCTGTATTGATATTGTTACGTGTACATTCAGCTGTATGTATACGTAGATCTCTATGGGTGTTCTTTTGAATTTGTCGCCACGATTTAACTTCTTTTGTGCTAAGTTTCTGGTGCGCGGAGAGTATCTGAGTCTTACGGCTGTAAGCCCCTCGCCGTAATAATAAGGGAGAGGGGGGACGCCTAGCGTATTAATCTCCGCTCAGTTCATTAAATGGCCGGTGATCTGATAAGCAACCTCGTTTCCCTTCAGTGCGTTGGTGTCCCGGAGTGTATGATTGGTTGTGTCTTCGGTCGGAGTTTTTATTAATGCTTGCGAGGATATTAGCCGGTGTCCTTCATATTATCCCATTTACATGTCCTTGGCATGTATTTTTGGAGTTCACGACAATGCGAAAATCTTTCCTTTCCCTACATAGGCTGTAACCAGGTCGATGGCTGCTGATTCTGCAGTCGTGGGGTTTGTGTTTTTGACAGTCATACTGATAGAAAGATCAACAAGTTAGGGGTTTGAGCCGATGATGACTGCCACTGTGTACGGTTCCGGTGCATCAAGACGTCCACAGAGATTGCGTTAGTCTCATCTACACCTGTTTTCAGATGCCAAACTCTCGCTGCTCTTTTTCCTGCATGAATATTTTGTTTGTGGGGTGATAGAGAGGTAATATCGCGATTTTATATTTACTATCCCTGTGAAAGCCTCCAAAAAGTAAAAGGAAAACGTAAATTTTGTGCGAACGCGGGAAAAATGAATTGAATTCAGCAAACTTCTGTTACATTTATCATGGGAGAACCGGGATAACAGCGGCACAGCGTGAGAGGGGGGGGGGACGGAGAAAGGAAAGCCGGTTACATGGCAGGGGCTGCAGAAGACTGCCGTCTTCCGGCGACATTCAGAGAGAAGCGAGCAGATACGCCGCAAAGTGTTAACGTAAAATGTTGATTTGGGTCAATTCTAGGCTTCTTTCGTAAATTAAGGTGGTTTGGTATGGTTAAGCGTGCAGCGATGGCGTAGAGGTAGAACACCCGCCTCGCGTGCAGAAGGACCGTGGTTCGAATCCCGGTGCCGGACAATTCCCACCGGATTAAAAAAAAAATCCGCTTATTGATGGAATTGCACAAAGGGGCTTGGGGTGCGGCCTGACCCCGGCGACCATTGCCGGTAATGCACTCCCTCACCAGAGCAGGATTAACCACCCTGGTGTAGTAACGACCACAACCTTCCATGAATACGCCAATTAACCCACGGCCCTCAGTCCCCAGCGGCTGCGAAGCAACTGACCACGGCGGCGGTCAGACCTGTGACGCAGCAGAGGGTGCTAAGAATCCCTGGATCCGGACAGGCCGCCAATGGAATCTGAACCTGGCAACGTTTAACGCGCGAACCTTATCGAGCGAAGCAAGTCTCGAGGTGTTGTTCGAGGAATTAGAGGGCATTAAATGGGATGTCATAGGGCTTAGCGAGGTTAGACGGCAGGCGAAGCCTTTACGGTGCTGAAAAATGGACACGTCCTATGTTACCGTGGTCTAGAGGAGGGAAGAGGACTGGGAGTGGAATTTCTAGTCAATAAAAGCATAGCTCGCAACATAGAAGAATACTATAGCGTTAACGAAAGGGCAGCAGGTCTTGTAATTAGGCTCAATAAGAAATACAAGCTCAAGGTGGTGCAGGGCTACGCGCCCACATCCAGCCACGACGACCAAGTAGTGGAACGCTTCTATGCAGATGTGGAATCGGCAATGGCTCAAGTAAAAACACAGTATACCGCAGTTATGGGGGACCTCAATGCTAAAGTAGGCAAGAATCAGGCTGCAGACAAGGCAGTTGGGAACCATGGTCTGGGCTGTAGAAATAGCAGGGGGGACCCACTAGTTCAGCTTGCAGAACGGAATAACCTACGCATAATGAATTCCTTCTTCTGTAAACGGCAGAGTCGGAAGTGGACCTGCAGGAGTCCGAATGGGAAGCACAAAAATGAAATAGACCTCATATTACGCGATAACCCTGGCGTCGTGCCGGATGTGGAAGTGCTCGGAAGGGTAAGGTGTAGTGACCACCGTATGGTAAGATCTCGAATTAGGCTAGATTTGAGGAGGGTCCGCAACAAGCTAGTACGAAAGAAGTCGATAAATGAGCTAACAGTAAAACGTAAAGTAGAAGAATTCAGGATCGCGCTGCAGAACCGATATTCCGCTCTTAACGAGGAAGCTGAGCTTACGACACAGGAAGCCACCGACAACCTTACACGCATTATCACGGAGTGTGCAGTAGAAGTCGGGGGCACTATGGCTAGACAGGATACTGGTAAACTTTCACAGGAGACGAAAGATCTAATCAGGAAACGGCAAACCATGACAATCTTTACCGCAACTGACAGAATAGAACTACCGGAGCTCTCGAAGTTAATCAATAAGCGTAAGACAGCTGACATACGGAAGTATAATATGGGGAGGATCGAATACGCTGAAAAGAACGGAGGTAGCCTGAAAGCAGTGAAGAGACGTCTTGGCGTGGGGAAAAATCAGATGTATGCACTTAAGGATAAGCAAGGCAATGTCATCACAAATAGGGATAAAATAGTTACAGTGGCCGAGGAGTTCTATAGGGATCTGTACAGTAGCCGGGACATCCAGGATAATGCCGAACGAGGCAGTAGTTCAGAGGAGATAGACATCCCACCAGTAACGACCGAAGAAGTAAGGAAGGTTTTGAAAGAAATGAAAGGCGGCAAAGCACCTGGTGAGGATCAGATAACAGCAGACCCCTTGAAGGATGGCGCAGAAATTGTACTTGAAAAACTGGCAAACCTCTATACGCAATGCCTAATGACCGCAAGTGTACCGGAATCTTGGAAGAACGCGAACATCATCCTAATCCATAAGAAAGGCGACATGAAGGACTTGAAAAATTACAGGCGGATCAGCTTACTGTCAGTCGTCTACAAGGTATTTACCAAGGTAATCGCTAACCGAATCTCTGCAACCTTAGAGTTCAGTCAACCTAAAGAACAAGCAGGGTTCCGTAAAGGTTATTCAACAATGGACCATATTCACGCGATCAATCAGGTGATAGAGAAGTGCGCTGAGTATACTTAACCCCTATATACAGCCTTCATAAATTATGAGAAAGCATTTGACTCGGTCGAAACCCTAGCAGTCATTCAGGCATTACGGAACCAGGGGGTAGATGAGCATTATGTAAGAATACTAGAGGATATCTACAATGGGTCTACAGCTACCATCATCCACCATAGGGAGAGCAGTAAAATACCTATAAGGAAGGGTGTCAGACAAGGAGACACAATCTCTCCAATGTTATTCACAGCATGTTTACAAGAAGTATTCAGAACATTGGATTGGGAACAGGTGGGAGTAAGGGTTAATGGAGAATACCTCAGTAACCTCAGATTTGCTGATGACGTTGCCTTGCTAAGTAACGCGGGGGACGAATTGCAAAGCATGTTTTCCGCACTGGGCGTACAGAGTAGAACCGTGGGCCTTAAAATTAATATGCAGAAAACTAAAGTAATGAACAATAACCTCGGGACAGCACAGCGGTTTGAGATAGGTGGCGAGGCAGTGGAAGTGGTAAGCGAATATATCTACTTAGGCCAAGCTGTGACCCCAGATCCCATCCATGAGGCAGAGATAATTAGAAGGATCAGAATGGGGTGGGGAGCATATGGCAGACATCCTCAGATAATGAATAGTAGCCTACCATTGTCGCTGAAGAAGAAAGTGTATGACAGCTGCATCTCACCGGTACTCACCTATGGGGCAGAAACTTGGAGGCTCACTAAGAGGGTTCAACTTAAATTGAGAACGACTCAGCGGGCAATGCAGCGGAAAATGATAGGTGTAACATTAAGGGACAAGAAGAGAGCGGAGTGGGTCAGGAAGCAAACTGGTGTTAAAGACATATTAGTAGAAATTAAGAAGAAGAAATGGACGTGGGAGGGCATGTAATGCGAAGGCAAGGTAACCGCTGGTCATTAAGGGTAACAGAGTGGATCCCTTGAGAAGGCAAGCGCTGCAGGGGGCGGCAGAAAGTTAGATGGGCAGATTAGATCAAGAAGTTAGCGGGGATAAATTGGTCACAGTTGGCACAGGACCGAGGTAATTGGAGAATAATGGGAGAGGCTTTTGCCATGCAGTGGGCGTAAATAGGCTGGTGATGATGATGATGATGATGAGGGGGCAAAGGGCGGCATATCAACACGGTTAATTAACGTTCTACATCGCAACTGAACTGCCTGGCTTGTACGTTTCTTGGAACGGAATATCGCTGTTGGGTTCGCCTTCCATTCCTTTGTTGCCGCAACAGGTCGGCAGCCCTGCTACGCAGCAGTTTCTTCATTCCTTTTTTACCCGACTGTCCTGTTACGTTTAAAGGTTTTTTCGTCCTCTTTCGTTCGTTCTTTCTTTCTTTTTTCTTTCTTTCTTTCTTTCTTTCTTTCTTTCTTTCTTTCTTTCTTTCTTTCTTTCTTTCTTTCTTTCCTGCTTGCTTGCTTTCTTTCTTGTTCTTTCATACCTTGGTTTTCGATAAATCTAGCTTGCTTTATTTTTTATTTTTGTATCTAAAGTTCAATCTTCCAAAGTTTAATCTTTCAGGCAGGTAGGCCACTCCCCGTATGGGTATGTGCTATGATCGGAGGTTACCCTCAATCAACCAACAAATGTCCTACAATGGAAACAAACGAAAAAAATCAAAGCCAGCTTGCCCAACCGTGCAAGCCTTATGACACAGCAGAGCTGTCTTCGTCTCACTAAGCTAAACTCGGCGGGAGCCATATAAATCACTCAGAACCATTTACCCTGTATACATGCAGTAGCAAACGGGTTTTCCGGACTTGAAGGGGAACGAAAAATAGACCGAATGAAAGAGCAGTTCGAATAATTCGTGAGTCGCAAAACGAATTTTATTTAATTTAAATCGGACTGATGAAGTCGCGAATGGTTCCTGGCCGGAAATTTCTCCTTCGTGTCAGAACGTCTGCTTGCACATCGGCAAGCCTCGCGTTCTTTTTTTTTTTTTTGTAAACATTGAAAAACAAGGCCAAAGCGTTCGCAATGTCTTACGTTGGCGGTTGCGGGCGGTCGGAAGGGTCTTCGTCGGAGTCGGAGTCGCTTTGTGGCAGCGCGGTCACTTAATCCACGATGGCATCATCGGTTAGCTCGGCGCACAACACCAAGTTGTTGTCTCCTGCAGCAAACTCTCGAAATGTCGCGATAGATCAAAGTTGGTTACTCCAGAGATCTCAAGCCGATGTCGAACGCGGCGAAGCCCCATCTGGGCTACGAGACGCGGCGCAGTGGAGGGCTCTGGATTAATTTTGACCCCCTGGAGATCTTTAACGTGCGCCGAAATCGCGAACACACGGGCGTTTTCGCTTTCGCCTCCATCAGAAAAGCGTCCATCGCGGCCGGTGTCGAATCTGGGTCTTTGGGCTTAGCAGCACAACGCCATAGCCACTGAGCCACCGCGGTGGATATATTTAGCGTGTGTTGGTTCCTGGTGTGAATAGAGGGTGATGTAGCAATGTTTAGGTACTTTTGTAATGACTACAAACACGGTGAAATAAAGATGCGGTGAAAGTTTTAAAGAAGTTTGCACTCACGAGGAATACTTTAATAGGGAAGCTATTATAAATATCACTACCGGACACATAGCTTTCAGTACCATTGTTTATTTTCATAATTTCGATGCTAGTAATCGTCGTCATATGCATCGAAGAGGTCGTCGCCTTCTTCGTGGCGAATGGTGGATTCAAAGTCATCCTCAGCATTGAAGACTTCCACCAGCTCAACTGGCAAAGCTTGCACTACGTCGCGCAAGGCTTGAACTATTGCCAAGCGGCAGGATTTCTTTATACGTGAGCACTGAAGTACACATCACCGGACATTTGTACAAGCTTGAAATTGTTTATTTACATATTCCGTCATTGCTTTGCACTGTGGTAGTAGTCATCGCCACATGCATCGACATCGTCGTGTTCCTCATGCCAAGAATCACATGCGCGGTAGCGCTTGCGACAACGGTAGAGTTTTTTTTTGTTGTTGTTGTTTTTACTAAAGCCACTCCACGAGCCGGGGAGTCGGCGGTCGCAGTGAGGCATTCGTTCACAGGCAGTGGGCATTTTCTAGCTCTTCGTGGTTTTTGCCAGGTTTTTTTTGCTAAAGCTACTACTGCGGTGCCGGGAACGCTCGACAGTGGCCGCGAGGCACGCGCTCACGAGCGCTCCGCATTTTCTCGGTATTTCTTCCTCCAACACCGAATTTACGGCTGGTACAGCAGCTCCGCTGCTAATAATTGAGGTGTAGAAGAATTTTAGGCCTTCTGAGCGGCGGCAACAAACAATGTTGTTAGACCCAATAGCAACAATCTGGAGGAGGGAGCTTACAATGGCAGCTTACGAGTGCGGCCCGTGTCGTCGAGGTACTGTGGCTAGCCAACTGTTTCCAGAAGAGAGTTGCCTGCGTCCAGACAACGGAAGGCCCTAGGCCGAACTGCAAGGAGGCCATGTCATCACGCCCATATGAAAGGTAGCGTTGTAGAGTAACCACAAGACATTTTTAAATAAGTAGGCGGCATTAATTTTAATTTGGCGTGAAACTTCCTGAAATCCGAAATGTGGAGTTGGGGAGAAGCTTTTAATTACCTCGTTTCGTCCTGCGTACAGGTAAAAGTATGTTACCGCATGGCTCACTGCCATGGTGGCAAGCATTAATTTTGACAACATCCGTAAAACTGGTAAATATAAGAATTCTGCTTTCAAATGCTCTAGGGCCCTTTCAGAAAAAGAGATTCGGTGGAAGATGTTTCAAGAGATACTTTTTCATTTAGGATAGAGACTGAATTCTCTACAAATACTGATTTTCTGTCCCTTTGAACTGTTCAATATAACGCGAGACCAAAAAACTTTGTTTTAGCCCACAGGCTTGTGACAACAGGACAACTCTAACGAGCTCAGTAACGCTTTCGAGCTGGTTACCAAAACACACTCTGCCTTGGCTGGCCGTGACGGGAGCTTTTATTATCATGCACTCCAAAAGTCAAGTACGCCTCGACACGAATTTTCAAAACGCATCAAGCCCACGCTAGCAAAATGCGCACTGACCTTGTAAGGGGACGGGTTTTCTTACGCGCGCTCACCCGAGGCAGACGACGCCACGCCGGCGGGGAGGGTGGTTCTGCAACTTGCCAAGATCTCTGAGGCGATAACTTGATGCCATTTGCAGAGCATGTAGGAAGACGTAAATTTCGCTGTGTAAGCTTAACAAGAACATAGAAAACTAAGCACAGCAACGGACTTAGCTGTGGCTGGGGTAACTCGTCTTGCCCCAGTACCACGTTGTAACGTCTGACGCTAACTCGTATGATAATTACTGGCTATGTCTGTTGCAGATGAGCGGGACCGCTTTGGTATGTGTTAAATACAATTTTGGAATATCGGCTGCCTTTTGTGGATTCCAACGACAGAACATTATTGAATTAGAGGACGCACTAAGGCTTAGGCAGTTAAAAGTTTGTTTTCCTTGGCGCTACACGCAGGATGCGCTGTAGGTAACCAAGTCTTTTGAAGGTTTTGTTTAGGTGGTATCAATATGGGTGGACAAAGTCCTATTCTGTGTTAAATGAATGCTAAAGTTCCTGCATTCAGTTTTCTTTGTAAGGGGCACCAGTAAATGATTAAGGAAAAAATGGACGGTGTACCTAGTATAAAATATCCATGACACGATTTCTTGGAAGTCTACGCTAATTTTGCACGTTTGACACCTCTCACAATAACTAGAAAAATGATTGCTCTGGTTGCCACGGTCAGCAACACCGACCCAGTTACCAAGTGACTCTTGGGCGACACGAATGGTTTTAATCTGGGACATGCGACACCAAACGCATGCTCTTGTGCCTACTTGTTCGGTTCTCTTCCCCCTCGACCTCACCAGGATGGAGGAGGTTGTCTTATGTATACGGAGCATTCGATTGAGGGTGGCGCTTACTCGGGTCCACACGCACGAATGGAAGTGTTACTAACACGGACATATGAAAGGCCCAACCTCCTCCGCTGACACGACTCCGGCTGACGAACACCATTTTTTATGAACATCCAATGGGACCCTCGAAGAAAACGTCTGACGGTGGCAGGCCTGCATTAGCCGCAAGACACTTACTACCATAGGTGGAGCCATGGTCGTACCTACCTTGCCTTGCTAGAGTGTGTATGGGGGGCAACACTATAGCTTCCCGGATATAGCGTGAACATGCTTCTTACCCATTAAGCCTTGAGGCTATAAAGTAAATGAAAAACACGACAGAATACGCAGATACACACACACACACACATACATACAAAGTTACACCATAAATACATGCATATTTTGAACGCACCGTAAAGGAAATGAAAAAGAACGAGGTTGTACAAGCTATTGCCGGTATCATGATGACCCGATGCCGTTCCATTAGGGGTGATTTCGCACAATCTCCGGTTTCAGCTTAGGTTGGCGTTTCGAAACCAAAATGATCGCTGACGCCAGTATGGCGCAGCGTCTGGTTTCCGTGAGGCCGCTGAAAATCTCCGCGAAAACCAAGGCCGACTGTTGCTAATTATCAAGGTCTTTAAGCTACCTAATTAGCGCGCCACGCGTTTCCAGGAGGCCCGCACAACGCGCTTATTACCCGCAGTGTTTTCGCCGCTCCTCGTTTAGTCCGATCGATGTAAGCCGGCCCGGGACGGCACGAACACGACGCCGGATCAGATTTATGAGTTCACCGGCGTTGCGTATTTAGAAATATTTCTTACACTCATTCACCTCTTTTTTCACCCGCTTCTTAAGTAGCGCCTTGCTCTTCGTGCGAAGAGTTTGAAACTTCAAGGCTTGAAGTATGCAACGTGTATGATCGTACCCAATGCCCAAAATATTTTTTTAGGGTGAAGTCTGCGGGGCACTTGCGTAACTACGAAACATTCTGCCGTTGGTAAAATTAGAGCGCTACTGAGACAATGACAAGACGAGGCCGACGGAGCAAGCGCTCAGTCGCGTTCTACTTTTATCACCGTTATGTCCCAATTTGCCCAAGAATGTGTTCTACTGAATGTGTTTTACAGTTGGTTCTGTTGGCCAGTGAGGCCACAGTGTTTCACGCTGCGACAACCAAACAGTGGTCTCTCAGGCAAGGTTGATCTTGTAAGCAACTAGATCAACCTTGATAAAACGAGGCCACTAGGCACACAGCGGCTGGCTGGGAAGTCAACAAGCCAGTACCAAATCTTCGGTCCTGCGTTAAATATAGTATGGTTATGGGTGAGCTTAGCGCATCTTTTAAAACGCCCGCTTCCACCTTACCATGCAGTTTCAACAGACCCTGGCGCATACACTGAAACGAACAGCGGATTGAGTATTCCGGCGAAGAATTGTTCATAAGCAACCTCCATTTTTGAACGATTCGGGCTGAATTGCAGTTACAGTCCATGAATTCAGCATCCACCGGCGTTTGTGTCCTCATCACCCGTTTTAGAAACGACTCATTCACTTCAGGCCTGGAGGGCAGATTGGTGAACGGTATGCCACGGCATTGCAGAGCATGACGGGCGAAATTCATTCCGTGTGCTAAGAACGGGGTATGCCGGTGGTTTCCACGTTTTCGAATTCAAGAAGTGTATTGCGCGCACGGCAAATCTTGTAACAATAGACAAGAATTCAAGAAGTGTATTGCGCGCACGGCAAATCTTGTAACAATACTTATGTAAACCTGAAGTCCCCGTGACGGGATCACCTTGAAGCCAGACATCTGCCAAGCTAGCTGGCGTTCGTTTCAACAGCATTACGAATGGTTGAGTAGGTTAAAAAATGTCATCTTTTGTCACGCGATCAGCTGGTTAATACTAAAACCTTTTGCAAAATTCTTTCTGTGCAGCCGATTACTGGCGCGGTGCTCTCCGGGTGCATAAGTGCCCCATCGTTTCTTTGGTGTAGGCTTCAGGACCTCTGTAAGGCTTTGGAGAGTCAAATTGCATAGGTGTGGTGAAGATATGAAATTCTTGAATCCACAAGGGTGGGCTCATGCCCGAAATAAAATGCGAATGGATGTCATTACGCCCGTTAGTACAATGGTACAAGGTCGGCAAATTAGTTGGTTATTAGAGTGACGAAGTATCGCGGTTTAGATTAGCTTGATTCATTTCGACTTTAGAAAAACTGCGGGAACACGAAATGTTGCTCTTATGAGGTTAGAAGCATTGCTTCTTGTTGAGTTATAAAATGACATGTGTGGGTGGGAAATGCTACGTCATTGCGAGTGGTTATTGGCGAATAAGCTTCTGACGGTTGCTTTCATAGCCACTGGCCGATATGGAAATGTGAAAATTTGGAGTTAGCATGTTGACATCGTAGACAAACTCGGATTTGTGAAGTCGCCATGAGTTTTTGACGGCAGCTGACATCATCATTGGTCAATCCCCCTCGACTGAGTACATTGCATTGATGTTTGGTAGGCCGAGGCCGCAGCCAAATGAAAATTGTTGAGTCGGATATACGTGAGACTTTGGCGGCTGCTGTCATCGTTACTAGCCAATTTATTTTAGGAGGTAGGTCAGGCTTGGACACAATTGATGAAGAAGATGTGGCCAACATTAAAGCTGACAGCTACGAGAATGTCCTGGAGCTATGTCCCTAGGTAATACCAGCGTAGCTACCAGCGCTTGCAGCAAACGACAAGAAAACAAGGGTGATCTTACGCGAATTTTGTTGATCATGAATTTCGCGAATTTCGTTTACGTGAATTTCGTGATCTTACGCGGGTGATTTCGTTCCAGCTTTCACCGGAGTTTCTGGTTTTGCCATGGCTACTCCTTTGTGGGCCCCTTTCACAGCACCATTAGAATTGTTGAGTGGGCATGTTGTTAATTAAGAAGACACAGCCATTAAAGGGGTCCTGAAATGCCTTCCGCCGATGCATGGATGTACATGTAACCAAATAAAGCAATGTATTAGCAATCTCCTCTTGCAAGAATTTTGTTAAAGCGATGAGTATTAGCTGAGAAATCGTAAATCAAAAACCGCGAATTATCGTCGCGCCGTATTTCCTCCTCCTTTCAACTGTTTCTTCGCTGTTGGCCTCCCCTCCCATGATGCTCCGCTCCTCAGCGGTGACGTACTTCCGCTATTGCGCTCCCACAAACTGCCGTCTGCTACGGGCCAGCTCTTTCGGCTTTTTCATCTCTGTAGACACCATGGACACAGGCTGGAAAAGCGAACGAATGACCTGGCCGCATGTGTGCGGCCTGGCCTTGCCCTTTCGCGGTGAACGTAGCTGCAGTTGGTATCGGCGGCGAACTCGCAGCCGCGTGGGGAGAATCGTGCGCTCGTTCCCTTTGGTGCACCGCGCACTGTTTATGCAAAAAGCGCGGTCTCAGATGTGGCCCCGCTGGTGCCGGGTGTTATTTTGCGGTGGTTGTAATTCCCACTACCAGCGGCATGTGAAAAAAGACATTTTCAACCGACACAGAACCCGTGCACAAAACGCGCCGGATCGGATCGCTTTATCAGCGGCGATGAACGTGAAGGCGAAGAGCAAACCAACGCTGCACTCGATCAGCGAGAACCCGTGTTCTGACAAGCTGCACCCATGTGTTGCATTCAACACTGACGGGAAAGCGTTTGTTTGCACTTGTTTGGATAGTCGTAAAATGTCCAAACACTCCGGCACTCCGCTAGCAGATCAGCCGGCGAGACATTTCGGAAAACATTTCACAGATGGCGCCGTATGCATTAGTGTGTCGCTACGCAAAACTGATGAGACGCTCTACTAAAACTCCCATCGCGGTGTCACGTAGCGGGACGCAAAAATTTAGCGTTTAGCGTATGCAAAGGCCACAAACGCTGTACTAAAACTCTATTAGCAGCAAAATAGCGTGCGTATGTGAAACCGCTTGCGTTTACAAAGCTGCACGCCGAGCGCGTACGTTTCAAACCTAGTGACATCGTTTAAATACACTGGCAAGCACAGTGTAACGTAGTCAGATATCAACCGTATGCTCAGGCGACAAGCAAGAGCTTGTTTTATGTGGGGCGGAGATTGCGCATAAAGGCCCGTTCGCACTTGCGACGAAAGCGAGTGAGAGCGGCAGGAATTCCGTCGCTTTGTCGCGCGACGATCGTTTTTGTCGAATGGTCGGGACAAATTTTGGTTGCGCGACAGAATTCCCGTCGCTTTCGCTCGCTTTCGTCGCAAGCGGGAATGGAAAGTTCTGCCGCTGCCGTCTGCTACGCAGGTCGGAGGTACCGCGCGATCTGCTCGGGCCGGATGAACGCGCACACTCCCGCATGGCAGCGCCCCAAGCGGCAGACGGCCGCGTACATCGCTCCCGGCGCCCGCCTGGAGCCCGACCTCGGCACACTAGCCAGTATATTTCAGGCACTATAATGGAGGAAAGATTTTTTGCTTCCGATGAACCTAGTTCTTTGCCCCTGTGTTTTTAAATACGTGAAGTGGCTAGCACGTCGTCCTCACGCAGCTCTGTATCGTCGTAGCATCGCTGATTGTCCGAACGAAGCTTGCAGCTAAGCCAATGCAGCGACCGAAGCTGTGTGTGTGTGTGTGCATCGCCTCCTGTGTGTTGTGGACGCGTTCGTTTCGCGATGAAATGCGACATTGTACTTCTGCGGGTGGATAGTGCTTCCCATGGTCTGGATTATCTTTCTCGAACGACGTACCACTCAACCTCGCATGGGGTATGTGCAGTGTGCCTGGCTAAAAGCCTTCTCGCTTGCGCGCCAGAGTTGTGACTTGCTGCTCGTCCCCGCAAACCGGGTGTGAGGTGAGTGCCGAATTTACGACGGGCAGGAGCAGGCAACTCATCGTCTGTCAATCGCGGTTCAGACTTGCAACGCATGTTGTGACGTTGCGTTCGTTCGAAACGCATCTCTGGATTGTTTTGAAGTTGAATAAAATGTACGCGTCAAACCCGGGCTTTCGGCTGAGGGCGTTCTCTGCGATTGCACCAAAGAAGTGCCACGGGACTTTCTTTATGGTACGTACTTACGTAAGATAAAATCCACGTCGTGTTATGGCCGTGTTGCATTCAATACAAACGGTTAAGCGTTTGTTTACACTTGTTTCGTTTGTCGTAAAATGTCAAAGCACTCCGGCACTCCGCTGGCAGATCAGCCGGCGAGCCGACGCTGAGCAGACGACTCATCTCTTTGCCGGAAGTGCGTGAAAAAGCCGCCCAATAGCAGGATGTCTAGCTCATGACGAACATCTGGGAATCGATGATGTAGACATGTGAAAATGGCGGCGTCCAAAAACACCAAGGAAAGAGTGAGAAAAAAGCGACAAACTTTGCAACAAAAGTGTGAGCTTTCCGCTGCGCGTAAAAGAGTAATACTTGGCACAGGTGACGTTGGCGACCCAATCTAGCGATTGCGCTAGTTCATTTAGTGTGCTCAAAATGCCTTTCAGGGCCCCTTTAAGAACTTCGATGGGAACCCTGGCGCGGTCATTCTGCTACGGCTCTCTTTTCAATGTTCTCTTGCCCGTTAGACTGACTTTTGGTCACTTTAAACGTACCTATAGAGTGAGTGGGCTTTCAACGCTCTCCACTGTCATCTCTTATCGCCCACTGCTTCGAAGTTGCATCGAAATATCGCCCTAAACGGCAAGGTGCGGCCGTCAGGCCCAGTGGACGCGGCATGTCGTCCTGGATGCCGCCGGGCATCTACTAGCCGTGTGGCGACCCCTAAAGACGTCGCCATGAATGAAACAGAAACATGTTCCCGCTGAAGACACAAATCCTGGACACCAACTGGGCTGGAATCATCAAGACGTCCCGATCAACTCAATTCAGACTAGATGAACATCAAGGCCCTGATCCTTGCTGCTTAAAATCAGACACGTGGAAAAGATCCTCAACTGCGGAACAACCTCCAATCAACCAAATCGAACCAGTGAGTAGACCTCGCTATCTACTCGTGCTAAAACCGCTATCGAAATTTAACATTAACAACATACCCAGACAAGCTCTCGTTCACCTTATTGAAAACACCGCCCGCCTGCCGCCCCCCCCCCCCCACCCGTACCTTGGAGAACTAGCCTCTCATCGATACGATACTTTCTGAAAATTGCCGGCAGATCACGATGTACGACGAAACTCAAAACACGAAACACGAAAAGAAACACCGATTCAAGCCACTTACTCCGAGTGATCACGTTTTCAACCAACCTTTCCTTACGAGAACCTGACAAATATTTGTTAATAGATTCTATACAGATGCATCATTTGCCCAGGAAACAATACGCAAAAGTTACTACCCAGAAATCAAACCCGAAATACCCCTACTGCCGGCAAGCCGTCAAGGTTGATTTGCACTACATGGTCTGGGTATGCCACGAATTCTCTCGATACCTCAATTTCACTTCCCCACAACCAGACCCCTCAACCCATATTGATCCCCGCACATTAGACGCAAACGCCATTAACGTGATCACGCAGATCGCCACTAAGAGTGGTCTAGCGCGAGTTATATAGCAATAGCCTACACCAGTGAATAGACCATTCAATGGTGTACAACCGTCCTGTGAAAAAAACTTATGCCGCCTCCGGACAACGAGCTCATGACGAATCCCTCCCCTCCAAACTCCCCCACGAGGCCTCCGGCATTCTCTTTTTGAATAAAAGATTTAACAATAACAAGAACTTGGATTGGGGTTTTCCATCTACATGCAGTAGTTGGAAACTTGGCTGGGCGATATCACAGCCAATAGGAACTACTGACACGTGCGGACTGCGGGCATCAGAAAGTGCGTTTGATGATGATTGTAACCGCCTCTTTTTTCTTTGTGTGAACCAAGCTATGCGCCAATGATGCTCATTCATACTAAGCTGCTACCTCAATTACTATTGAAAACTATATTAACAAAAAAAAAAATCACGTATTCTGAGCTGAAACTCTGACAGCGCTTTTAGGTGCTCTTAAAGAAGCCAATGGTAGTGTTGCACATATATGACGGAAAGAATCACTCATGGCCTGTCAGAGAGAGAGAGAAATGATGATTTATTGGAGAGTTTAGCTCCAACCCAAACAGGAGCTGGCTACGCCAAGCATTGGAGTATACAAAAGGTACAGTACTTGTCCTAAGAAACCACAAGGTTAGAATAAGTACATTGAAACAGCGGCGGCTGAAAGATCGCAGGCGCCCTCAGTAGCTACTTGCTATGTATAGTACACGCACGGACGCACGCAGGCACACACACACGCGCACACACACACACACACAGACACGCACACGCATACACACACGCACACACACACAAACACGCGCACACGCACACGCACATGTGCACGCACACGCACACACACACATGCACACGCACACGCCACACACACACACACACGCATACGCACACACGCACACACACACACGCACACGCACACGCACACACACACACCCACACACGCACACACACACACGCACATGCACAACACACGCACACGCACACACACACGCACACACACACGCGCACACGCACATGCGCACGCACACACACACACACACACACGCACATGCACACGCACACGCACACGCACGCACACGCACACACACGCACACACACATACACACAAACAATCACACTCGCGCGTTCGCCCACGCACGCACGCACGCACACGTACACACATATACCTATGTTTCCTTACTGTAGCGAAATATAGTCCAAACAACCTATGAACAAACAATACAAAATGGCCACGATGCGACGCAGATACTTTTGCCAATATACATAACACCCTTGTGTGCTTCCACACCCATTCAGAGGAATGTGCACGCATTTAGTAGTGTTCGCACATCTTCGTCCCTTGAAAAAACTCCCTTAAGGCAACGAAGGCTTTCGTTTGGTTGCGTACATTGTCCTACGGACCCAACATTTTCTGCAAAAATAGGGGTGCCCGAGATAGCAGGCTACGTTTGCCACTTAATTTTTTCCACTCGTTCGCATATAGACGGCACTCAAGTAGGACATGATGCACATCTTCAGTTTGATGTCCACAAGCACAGCAGGTGTCATGAACAAATCTAATACGGTGAAGGAATTTCTTGGTGTAGGCAACGTCATGACGAAGGCGATGTAACAACGTGTCAACCGAACTACCGAGACAGGATGCCCACGGGTATGCAAGGGACGAGTCCACTTGGCATAATAGCGATGAACGATATTTATCCGTCAACCTGGTTTCCAAAGAATTCGTGAGTAACAGCTGCGCTATCGATGCCAACCAGGGTTGAACAAAATACACAAAACGTCAGTACAAAAGCCAGCATAATTTACATCATCCTTGCAAAAATAGTTTTTAGCCGAATATATTTCCCTATTCTTGCGGAAAGTTTGAGTAAAAGAAAGAAATCATACCCAATTCACGTCCAGTCCTTTTATGCAAATGTGCTGCTGGAGCGCATACCTCAGCGAGCGAGATGTCTTATTTTGAGTTTCCATCACGAAAAGAATAGAAAAACCAGGGCCTAATGCGGAATGACGGACCGCCGGGCTTCGAAAACATACTTTGCATGCGGCCGGCTGAAAGAGTCTATTCCCACCCAATCTTCGAAACGCCATTAAAGATTCTGGGAGGCGCTGTATAATTTTCATTTTGCAATTAACTTTACGCCGTGAGCGTTTCACGACCGTCAACGCCGATATCAGACAGCGAAAAAGCAAAGGAAGAACTCCCAGTTGACATAAAAAATAAAAAACAAATGAAGAATCAGCGCCAGAGAAACGGGAGTAAAAGACGACCGTTCAGGAGCATAGTTCGGGTGGGACTGCACGATAACCTGAATTTCCTTGAGTTTCCGAGAGAAATAGGGCAAATATTTTCAAGACAAATAACTTCTGCGAAGCCTTGCGGCCCGACAATGCTTTGAAATGAGTTTAATATCGTCCAAAAGCTGGAACGTAATACCAGAGAAACATTATCCTCCTTTAATAAGCAGCTTGAGGGTTGAAGTTGCCATGATTTCAGGGTGTATATTTTTGAGCTGGCTTAAAGAAATCAGTCTATCGCACGTGGCGAAAGGAATTGGTTGAGTTCCCTTTTATAGCTTTTATTTAAGTCCCACCTCGGCCTTCCGCCTTGTGCGCCAACAGATGTGCTGAAGCACAAAGCGTGAGCTTATTATGCAAATGTTAACTGGAGTGTGGTTTGGGGGCGTGTATTGTGTGAATATCAAAATAAAAATCAAAGTACACTCTGAAGATTAAGTAATTCTTTAGCTTGATAAAGCGGCATGAAGAACGTTACGGCGCCAGCGGTGGATCGTAAATTATGTATATTGGTCGCATCAGATCGCTTATATTTACTCTGCTTAACCAACGTCTCTTTTACTTACCTGTTTCTGAATTCGGAAATTTTACTACGGGAATCGGAAGTTTCTTAAAAACAGGCTGTATCGAGGTATTCTAAATGATAAAAGTTAAGAACAGTGTTTCCGGTATCACGTAAAGAAAACAAGACGGGCAAAAGCTGTTCCAACCGTGTACTAACCATGAAATATCGCGAGGTGAATGTTCCATTCCTAAGCCTTATCAAGGCCTGTCTGTCTGCGACACGATTTCTGTTTCCTCAGGAAGCGTTTAGTAACTCATCAAAGTTACGCGTAATTTAACCTTTTCCTATAAATTAAGGTTGCAAACAAAAACGTTGTGGTAGGACGAAATGTCGGTTGTAGGGTACATGCGAACTGCAAACGCTAATGCGAAATAATATTACACTGCACTGTGCCATGAAAATTGTATTTCACAAAAAAATCGGCATAAGACATCTGGCTAAAACCAATTTATCTCATTCTGAAGTAAATAACCGGTTTTCTATGTGTGGAGAAAACATCACCTAATATAGCATATTTTTAATAATCTTTCAGAATGCAGGCGCAAGTGAAAGACAAGTGACATTTCTCATGTCCGATATGTAGATTCTTTTTCGGATGAAATTAAGCATGAAAATAACTGCTGATTCGTCTCAACTCAAGACGAGTATATCTATGTAGGCTGTGCGGATCGATGTTTAAGTGCGGCAACGCAAATATCCCAAAATTGTTTGGGCACTGCGGGTGAGGGAGTCGCCACCTTAAAAGAGCCGTAAAGACAAAGTACAAGTTTGTTTTATTCAAAAGATTAGGTATTTCATATTGCCCCTAGCGCTTGTCCGGCAGCAAACACTGCTTTATTCACTACGAAATAATCAATTTATGTTAAAATTTTAATTCTCCCACCAAATACTGTGTTTCGTGAGGTCGTCGGCGATGACATCAGGAAAGCAGGCCTTGAAGTGAACGCGAGCGCGGCACTAGGCATCCTGCGAACTGCAGAGCCTTGTTTACCGTTAGTCCTCCCAGATGGCGCTACCATACCGTGGCTGACAGTTGCCCGCCTTTGCTTTGTTTTTCACCGCATTTGCGCCTGGCTTGTTTTTATTACTGTTGAATGTACTCGTGTTGTGAAACATGGGGTATACTCGAAAAACACGTTCACGTAAGACAATGTCGCTTATGCCAATCGGCCTGTGCCGTGTCAGACAAACCGAAAGCGCCAGACTGATGTGCAGCTATGACAAGCCAAGTGTGCGCAGTACCAACAATAGCACGCTCTGGCGCTTCAATGTTTGCGTGTATTTACGTAGCTTCCATGCTTACCCCACTGTTCTTACTTCTATAAAATGAATATACGCTTTACATTTATTCGAAAATACCTCGTGTCGGCAGACTATGCGCCCTGCATAACTTGTATTTGCTTTTGCCGGGCTCCGCCAATCGCAGAGCTGTCTGGTATGACATCGTAGGTTCTGTTGCGGGAAATGAGCTTGTGAGTCGCATGGCCATTCCCGTTTTTACTAATTATAAAGATTATTTGAGTGAAGTTTGCATTAAAAGTGGTGTCAGTACGATGGTAACAAGGCAATCTTTCGAATGAACCAAAGTTGTGTTTTGTCTTCGTGGCCCCTTTGATACAGCCAGATGGTCGGCCAGTTTCAACACTAAATGTTTTTAAGGCAAAGTCATGTTTTTGTTTCATGGAAGGTGTCAGGCGCACAAAAGCGCAGAGAAAATCAGTTGTGCAGAAAATCAATACCGCAGCCGTGGAGCACGTGTAGGGACAGGCAAACAGAAGCGCCGGAGGAGGGTTCTGAGAAAAGGCGATGGACCATAAAACGTTCTACACGCGCCTCGTATTCACGTATTTCCAGTATAGTTGCCAAACATGACTGTGCTGTCCCGTATTGCAGTTTAAAAGACGTTTTTAGCCACTGCGGTGGCGTTCGGGCGGAGTAGATTACAGGAACTGAGCGTTATCTGCCAAACGGAATGCGTGGGGGAGCGTCATTTCACATTACTATGGGTGGAGACGCACCCGGGCCCTAACTGCAAGGAGGGGGTGTCGGGAAGGCATGCCACCGCGGCAGAAGTCTATCAGGCTTTTGCCTTCACATTCTTAATGTATTCTAAGCGTCCCCAGTATTCTTTTGGCTACTCTCCCTTAACTTTTGTGTTACACACCTTACCCACGCGTAGTTCGCAGTATGATTAAAAATCTCTGCTTCGTGCCCTACAGTACAGCATGTTACCATTTTATTACCATCGAGACTGCCATCTGGATTCGCACAGAAAGTGTGCGGATTTCAAAGCCTTGCTTTCTGTGTCTCAATCTTGCCAAGATTGTCAATAAAAGCGCGGTAGAGGTTGAAGAATTAAAGAAGGTTCCCAGCGATGTGTCTGCAGTTACATGTTTTCAGCAGGTGCCAAAGATGACTGGCTTCTCCCGGCTTGCAGTTTATAACCCACTTTTAATCACTGTGGTGACGTTAGGACGAAGTGGCTCGCGGGAAGTGAGCATTGTTTGTCAAATTAAATGCGTGCATTTGACTAGGAGAACACTTCTATTCTTAGTTAGGCACTCATGTTCTGTCTTAAATTGGCGCAAGGTTTCCTCTGCGTTAGAAATGCCGACATGTATAATCTGTTCAATGAGGCAAGCGCTACCAAAGGAATGCGGACGGTAATATATACAGCTTCTGCATACCGGTTATTATCGCCAAGTTTCAGTTTGCAACGACAACATAGCGACTAGTGGAAGTCGGGTTTCAGAAACAGTGACAAAAATAAAAGTGCAGGGCACCTATCCTGGTGACGTTGTTTTAGAGTATTCGAGATTTCAATGCTTGGAGCAAGTGAAATGATAGTAGCATCGTCAAAACCTACACAATGAAGGAAGCCGCATTTGATTATTAAGTTTGTAGACACACAAACTCAGCAAAACTCCGTGCCTCTGCAGATGCCTAAATGCTGTGTATGTCTGTGGGTAAATCTCCCATGTATGCACGTTAACAGGGCCCTGAAACACTGTTTCAACTTTCTAAATATTAAATGCTTCCAGAATGTAGTTTTTAGACACATGCAGTACTTAGAATAGTCGCAATGTAGCTCAACCCAAATGTGCTGTTATATGCCTATCAGATAACTCGGAAAGTTGCTCAAAAGATTTTTATTTTTTTCCCAAGTTGTGTAGTGGCTATTAGCAGCTTCCTTTTTGTTGCAGCAATAAATGCATTCGATAGCCATTCCATAAATTTACACGTTTAAATGGCATCGATGATCACGAAAGCATTTGGTGCAAATTAAAGTTTTTTGGGAAAACTATAATATTAGGAGGTGTCTATCGGCCTCCAAATGCTCCCCCGGAATACTTAGATTCATTATATGATTATCTGTTGCAAAATACAAATTCGCGTTCAAACATCCTTATAACAGGCGATTTTAACCTTCCCGGAATTAACTGGTGCAGCCTTTCTCATGACGGCAAAGATATCAAAAATAGTGAATCATTACTACTAACTGCATTTACGTTTTCATTAACCCAATTGGTTTCCGATGCTACAAGAATTTCCAGCTCTGCTCTACTTGACCTTGTGTTTGCTAGTAGCTCGCTTCCAGATTGCTCCGTCAGCGTTAAGGATGGGATATCTGATCATCAGTTACTTCTTCTTGAGTGTCCTATTTCGGGTTTGCGATCGTATGTTAAACCTTCTGAGACATTTGTAAGAGACTACACGCATGCGGATGACGACGCAGTTATTAGCTATATGGAATCTTTATTCCCTTCTTTTAATGACACAAATGACGTTAATGAGCTGTGGTCAAGGTGTAAGGACATGGTCATTCATTGTGAAAGCACCTACGTGCCTTTAAAGAAAAAGCGCATCAACAGGGAGTACCCGTGGATGAATCGTGATCTGATACACCAGAAACGCAAGATAAAACGCTCTCGAAAACGTGGCGACATGAAACAACTTCAAAGTATAGTACGCAATTTTAAAGATAAAGTCCGCGCTGCAAGAGACCAGTTCTTTTCTTGTACATTGACTTCTTTCATGTCGGAACAACCAAAGAAATTCTGGCAATATTTATCTAAAGATAAAAGTGGCATCACAGAGATCAGAACATCTGGCGTAAGCATTGACGATCCTTTTACCATTGCCAATGAATTCAACGCGTTCTTTCAGTCAGTTTTTAGTATGAACGCATCGCACGCACACTTGAATCCTTACACGCTTCGTAACCCGATGCCCGAAGTAAATTTAAGCAAAAACGGTATTCTTAGTCTTTTGCGTAATCGAGACATCAAAAAGTCATCAGGTCCGGACAAAATATGTAATGTTTTTCTCAACAGATACGCAACCTGGGTGGCCGAGTACTTATATGTCATATATAAAACATCATTAGAAACCTGTGTGATACCCGATGACTGGCGCGCTGCAAGGATAGTTCCGATTCACAAGTCTGGGTCCCCTTTAGAATTAAATAATTACAGGCCAGTGTCCTTGACATCCACAACTTGTAAACTGCTCGAGCATATTTTATTTAAGGCAATTATGACACATCTAGAGAATAATCATTTACTTCATGCGCATCAACATGGCTTTAGGGCTGGTTTATCCACCACAACACAGTTAGCTGAGATAACGGATGATTTTGTAAATGCACTGAATATGAGGGGTCAAATTGACGCAGTGTTTTTGGACTTTTCCAAAGCGTTTGATGTAGTTCCGCATGCTGACTTAATAACCAAACTGTTCTCTATGGGCATTGAGCGCAATATTGTCCGTTGGATAGCATGTTACTTGTCCTCACGAAAACAATACGTGGCTGTGAATGACTGCGTTTCCGATACATTGGATGTGCACTCAGGAGTGCCACAAGGATCAGTGCTCGGTCCTTTAATGTTCTTAGTCTATATAAATGATATCTACTTATCTGTTCCACCGCCTGTGAAGATCCGGCTGTTTGCGGACGATTGTGTTGTTTATGCCAATGTAACTCAACACTCCGATCAAATAAGACTCAATGATGCGTTGCACTCAATTAGTGTATGGTGTGAAACATGGGGCTTGAAGCTTAATACTTCTAAGACGGCGGCTATTACATTTACCAACAAAAAAGAACCTTTGGAATTTTCTTATACTATTAATAATGCTTATATAAGTAAAACCCAACGAGTGAAGTATTTAGGTGTTACACTCGCAAGCAATTTAAGTTGGGAAGCCCATATAGAAAACGTTTGCCGCAATGCGCTAAAAAAGTTGGCATTTTTGAAACGAAAATTGCGTCGTACATCATCGGCCGTTAAGTTAACAGCGTACAAAGCTCTCGTTAGACCAAAATTAGAATATGCGGATCTGATATGGAGCCCGCATCAGAAATACTTAATCAAGAAAATAGAGAGAGTGCAAAATTTAGCCTTGCGGTTCATATACTCCACATACTCCCGTTTTTCCAGCGTGTCCGTTCTTCGCGACAGGGCAAAATTAAAAAAACTAGCTCATCGCAGAACTGTGTCTCGTATTAAGTTTTTATATCAGTTGTACCACGGTCACTACAAAATACCTCGTGAAAGTTACTTAACTGAGCCCCCCATGCGGTCTGATCGTACAAACCACAGCAAAACAGTTAGGCAACCATTTAGTAATATTAACGTACATCAATATTCCCTTTTTCCGCATGCAATTTCACTATGGAATAAATTACCCGAAGAAGTAGTTAACGCTAATACAACAGAATCGTTCATTCAGCTTGCAAACAACCTTTCCTTTGACCAATAATTTTTTTTTTTGCCGCAGTGAAGGCAGCTGCTTCCTGCATTCGTTTTTCACTTTACGTGTAGTACGTATTTTCTTTGTGTATTCCATCGCTGTGCGTACATGTTATTACTGTTATATTACTCTTGTGTATTGTGTTGCATTGATGTGTGTGCACATTTTATTACTGCTGTATTACTATCGTGTTCCGAATTGCGAAGCACTTTTTTTTTTCTAATCAAATATATGTTAGCGGTAGTTGCAATTAATGCATGTGTACTATGTATGTACCCACTCCTGCTTGGGCCCGAATAGGGCCTGCAGTATTTGTAAATAAATAAAATAAATAAATAAAATAAAAAGCGACAAAGCACTCCAGAAACGCAAAGCAGATAGTTGTGCTGCGACGAGCAAACCACGGTGTTCCGCTCTATGCTCGTGATAACTATAGCTTCGGCAATGCTTCCAGACGTGATGGAAAGAGAGAAAATGTTAATTGGAAGTGTTGCGGAGTGCCCTTAACAGACCCACCATTGACTGTGTACGGACGAAGATACAAGTCAACAGCAGAGGCCGTGCTTCCATGTTAGGCGATCCTTTTTATTTAACGCCCTGTCAGAGCCATGTACTAGCGTATAAAAATGTAGGAAGCAGGGAGGGAGGAAGGGAGAAACTTTAATATGCTATTCAAGTCAGATTCGGGGAAGTTCGCTTCATTAGGGGTAATCGGTGGGGTTCGGGGCGGCACTGACAAGCGCCGTTAAGGCTGCTGTCTGTCCAGCACAAAGGTACATGCTCCAAGGCGAGTGCGGGAGGATAATTAGAGTGGCCAATGAGTGGCACGTGACAGGACCAATATGTGTATTATGCCCGTGCTACACGGCCGTTTCGAAGGCCTTCCGAAGGCCGTTGAACCAATTGTCTATCGAGAGCCCCATTGCATATACATGGGCGAACTTGTGGGCCAGCGTACAATAGTCAATTGAGAGTTGCCGTATAGCACAGGCATTAGACGCTTAGATGGCAGTATGGGAGTCTCGAGTAGCTAATTATACGACGGTGGGAAAAGGTGGCAGGGCAGGCAGTTTTGTTAGCGCTTAGAGGACGCAGCTTGCTTGATGGCGAGTGAGGTTTGGGGAGAATAGAGGAAGGAGGCGGCGGGAGTGGGGAGTTTTTTGGTTTCCGGCTTAAGCATTACTGAGGGTTAGTGCACTTGTTAAAATCCTCCTACCACCGAAAATAGTTGCTCGGGGAAGTGCCGCGAGGGGGCAGTTTTGGTTCCTTTTATATACCACGGTGGAGGGGAACCCAATCTAGAAGGGGATTGATTAAAGAGGTTCGTGCGTGCAGACCTTAGGTTGTCGTCATTAAATATGTGTTTGTAGCGTGTTGGCGAAATGATGTAGCGCGCCCTAGCCGTCCGTCTTTACTGTAACTACATCTGCCTCGGGGCAGGTCTCGCTCATTGTGGAGTAGACAACGTCGGTAGGGGGATTGTACGTCTTGGTAACCGATGAGTGGAGTCGTGGGGTTGTGGTCTGCGTTATAGGTGTCGTGGAAAGCTGCATTGAGGTACTGCAGTCCTGGCTTGTTTCCGTGCTGAATGTTCTTCGGGTCCGATATTTTTGGGTGCCGGGAAAACTATTATAGGAGGTAGGTGACTCCATGGTCGTAGGATGTTGGGTATGGCTGGAAGGTGCAAACTGGGATATCCTAGTTCCGCCAGCATATCCAGCCCCTGTTTGGAGATGCTTCAGCGGTTGTTGTGGACCTATTGGTGGCCTGTGGTGTTCCCCTAGAGAGTACTGTGAAGTGCCGGTCTTTCAATTAAAGAGTCTGCGATCATGAAGGGACTCCGGGTTCGGTACGAGAGCGGTTGCGGATGGCAGTTTCAATCTCAGATTTCTAGCATGTCGAAAGGCGGAGAAGGGAGTAAGCATACATTATCCGTGCAAATATTGTCGCTCCAAAAACAGTGCGTAGTTTACACACTTTTCGGCACTGATCCAAGTATTTATGCGTTGGCGCATGTTATGGCGTTTTCTTATATATCGGAGGATCTTTTATGTCCAGACAGCGGTTTTGCCTTCCTGTGGCCGCATAAATCAGAGGACACGGATGTGGGTGTTATGAGCATACGGTGTATTGTTATTTGTAATTACTGGAGAATAGAAACAATTGCACATATACTTCAACGACGGCTTGACGATCAACCCCTTAATGTTTTCGGAACAGAAGCATGCAATACGAGCGTCCCACAATGACCGTGGATGTTGTCGCATTTAACGGTCCTTGGAAATAGCCAAAAAAAGCCAGTCATTGATTGCATTTCTTCACAGCTTGTCATTTAAATGCGATTCTTTATGCTGTTAAGACTTGCGCATAACCTAAAATAACCAACTGATAACTGTAAGAAAGCCGCATGATTTGAAAGGTTGGAAATGACGCAAAGAGATTCTGTGGTCAGAGTTGTACGGGATCGTTAGGAAAGAGTCCGTTATAGCACAGGGAAAGCCAAATGTATCTCCACTTCGATGGAGCTTTTCTCGTCGGTGAACTCACGTTTTTCCAATAGGTGTTAGTGGGACCGCAAAAAAAGTCTCTCTCTCTCAGTCTCTATCTCCTTTTTGCGTGTTTCTCAGCCATTGCAAGAGATCTCGGATCGCTTTCTTCAAATACTCTCTTTTACCTAAGCAGTTCCGTATTCCGAAGAGACCTGTGTCTTTGTTTTTAAACATTTTCTTCACACCGAAACAAAGCTGCATGAACACAGGTAATTCCCAGCGTACCTAACCACTATAACAAAGCAACCGCATGTAGCATAAAAAAAACAACAAACGCTACTACATTCGTCCCTCAATACACCCATCTCGAGAATTCTCAAAAAAAAAAGAAAAAAAACGTGCACAGGAAATAAGGCTGCAGGGAAAACCAATCTTCTGTGAGCGTAGCTTGAGCGAAGCGCGACGCTTCCATAACCCAAACTGTCGCTCGTAAAGGACATGCAACAACAGTAATTCAATTGCATTCGGCTTGCTATTATCGGCGGTAAAGCTGGCTCTTTATGCAGCCATTCTTAGACCGTTTACAGTATCCTCGCACATAATTTAAAAACAAACGCCATCCTCGCACAAAGTTGTCTTCCTCGCTCGGTATCTCGAAGGAATTTATTTTGGTTTAGTCGCTTGTTTCAGTTACGGTAGTTTCTCGGATTGTGCAGGTGTTAACGTTCCACCAGGGATTGTCAATTTTCATTCGGCGGGCTGTTGTTATTGTTTCTTTGCTTGTCTGATGCGTTCATAAAAAGGCTAGTTTTTATGACAGCTATTGATCTCGTATTATTACTTTCACTTTATGTATGTGGAAGGTATGATGAAAGTCGACTATGTGTGGCGTCACTAGTGCGAACGGCTTTGTTTCTAGATACGGGCGGGTCTGTTTAAAGAAAAAGGTGCACCTTGACAGAAAAAGAACTAAAAACAATATAAATTTAACGGAAATAAAATTTTGTAACAGCTAAATCAATGGCATTGTTACTATTTCGCAAAAGACGCAGCGAAGCGAGCAAATAAGACTGCTTCAAATCAGCTGGAAATATAGATCACACGTAAATACACTCGATATAAATATACACCTCCTGTAGAGCTTCAGTGTCAGGCTACTCGGTTTACACCTACGCACCACAAGTACTAACTATAGGCTATAAAAACAAACACAAAATTTTATTAATAATTTGTTTTTGAATGTTGTAACAACACCTGATGGCCAGTGACGTCGAGTTGTAAAAGATGCATAGAAACAACTAAAAGTTGTCCAATAGCCATTTTTAGACTTTAAAGGCTCTAGAAGCGTTCAAAGTGTTTCGTAGATGGACTGCCCGCCGGGCATGGAAAGGGCATGTTTATTCTACGTGGCTTGAGAGGGAGCAAATAAAATGTCGTGTGGGAAGAAACTGAACGAAGTGTTAAGCAGTTTAAACGATAGTCACTTATCAAATAGACATTTGATCATTCTAATGATGCCTTGTTCCTTTTCAATGCGCGATTTTCATGTTTTTCTCCACCTTGTTAAAAAAGCAGGGATTACGTTTATTCCAATTTGTGAGTAGGATTAAGAAAACAGCGTTTTTGAGCAAGAACGTAAGGTACGCATATCACCGGATATATGAATCTGGATGACGTGCTGTAACGTGCGCACGATATAATATGCAGAAAGACCATGGTGCGTGCTGTTGGATTAAATCAGGCAGGGAAGAAGAGATCCCAATGGCCAATGCCCTGAAAGTAAACAAGGCAAAAACACTTTGAGCAAACTGACGGCGGGCAGGTAGATTTAGGGCAGGCTTGCGGCGAATTTTATGAGCAGAGACTCCTTCAAACAACTAAAGTGAACTAAGAAGATAGGAAAAAAAATTGGCCGCGTATCTGCTCCTTTCGTTGCAAATGTCGTCAAAAGACGATAGTCTTTATCGGCTATTGCGAAGTAAATGCCTCCCTTCGCTTTGCCGCTCACCTCTCATGTTGTTCCTCTTGCGTCGCGCTCCTCCCAAGGCAAAGACGCCAAAGGTTTGCTTAAATCATTTTAAATTTCCCGCGTTCCACTGCTCCAAACCGGGTGTCTCGATGCAAACGCTGCTGTACGGCGGAGACGCGCGTTAATCGAGGCGCCCTACTTCAACGTTTATAGAACCGCGTTTCCCTACTCCACGTGCGTTGCAAGCAGAACGTGGAACCTATCTAGTGGAACCTTGCGTAACTGTTGCCGGTTGATTTCTTAAAATGGCGCAAGAAGCTATAGTGGCGCCGGCGACAGTAGGCGACGGCGAAGTGAATTCTTTTTCTGCAGTTGATGAAGTATTTAATTTCGCAAAAGCAAGCATGTTTGATTTTTTTATAAAGGAATACTGCAAATATCACTTCTGTATTGATTTTCTGTCTCATTTTTGCGTAATGTCTTGTTCTTCTTCAACAATGTCGACAAGTATGAACCTTACACCGGACATACACGGGAAGATTTAGCTGTGACTATATAAGACTAATGGGCAGGCATTGTTTTGCTTTGGCCGGGTGGCTGAATCGAGTCACAGACAGACAGACGGACAGACATACAGACATACAGACAGACCAAAATTTCTGGGTTTAAGGAGCCCAAGAAAGACTATCGTCTTTAAAAAATAAAATAATGTGCCAGAGATTATTAGGATTTAATTGCTTGAAAAATCAGCACTGTCTAGCTGACACCATACGAGAGATCTTTCGGGCCATTCCCTCTCGAGCCGGTTTCTCTAACCATAAAGCTGGACATGGACGTGCCTTCATGTAGGCGTAATTGGTTTTCCAGGCCGTGCTTACACGTTGTCATCTAACGGTAATTAGATATTCCGTCTTTATTGTTTTTTCGGCTTACTTCATGCTCTCGTTTTCCGACCGGAATGATGGCGGTTATGAAAGTAATGCTTTGAACGCCACTTCTGTTTGTGCAACATGATCAACGTTAAGTCGTCAGGTTTTTTTTTTTAATTAGACACATGGATCTACGTCAACACCAACACTACAGCAAGGTTATGCGCCCAGGGGGAGGCGGAATGAGATGGTAATTATTTATCTCAGTGGCCTAATTAACTAAAATTGTATAATTAACTTTTTAGTGGCTGCAGTAAGCAGACATGTTCGTATTGAAAAGTTAGACGCAATTGTGTTTCTACGCAGTGTCATTTAGCAGAATGCTTCTAACGCATACGTACTCCTAGATATCGAACTACGAAGTTTAATTGCCATTCGCACGATTAGGCATGTAAGGCAGTGAGGACCGTCGCAAAGCTCCTCCCTTTTGTAACGTGCCTGCTGTGTGTTTAGTTTGACAAAGGGGTGGAGGCATAATCAAAAGGGATAACTGCCACTCTCTCACTCTCGGCTGGCGAAAACGGGAAGAACAGCGGTTCCTAGTATCGTAGTTTGCGAATAAACAAGCCAAGACTAAGGACGAGTTCAGGCTGTTGTCGCAACTGTCGTAATATCTTTAAAAATGACGTCATTTGACGTCCAAGCCAACCGTACTGCGTGAAACGCCGTTTTTTTTACGTCCATAGCTCACGATATGCATGGCTGTTACGTCCGTAGTCTGAACATAGCCTAAAAGGTTGCCCGTTGTCACTTTTGCCTATGCCTCCACCCCAGTGTCAAACTAAACACCGAACACAGCATGCACGTGATATAAGGGAGGAGCGTTGCGGCGGTCCTCAGAGCCTTGATGCGTAATCATGCGAATGGCCATTAAACTTCATAGTTGGATATCTCAGAGAGAACAAAATCCCGACTTTTTCTGAAATTTTCAGGGATAGAACGGCCAACCGTTCCGCGTCATTAAAGTTTCAAATTGACTAAAGTATTGCTTAGGCGCTGGATCTTTTCCTTTTTACTTACTAACTGCTGGCGTATAGCAACGCCCAAAAAATATTCGTGGCTACGACCAGCGTTGCATTTTTGGCTAATCTGATTGATTGATTGATTGATTGATTGATTGATTGATTGATTGATTGATTGATTGATTGATTGATTGATTGATTGATTGATTGATTGATTGATTGATTGATTGTAGGGTTTAACGCGCCGACGCAATGCAGGCGATCAGGCGCGCCGTAGTGGAGGGCTCCGGATTAATTTTGGCCACCTGGGGATCTTTAACATGCGCCGAAATCTAGTACACACGGGCGTTTTTGCATTTCGCCTCCACCAGAAAAGAGGCCGCCGCGGCCGGGCTAATCCCCTACTTATACATGTATTAAGTACTTGTGAAGCGGCTGCAGCTTGTTGTTATACTCCTATTCCTTGTTGGCCCCAAACCGAGCGGGCAAAATGATTTTAAGGCTGAAAATACTACCAGCCTATCCCTACCGATTTTGCTTGCCCTTCAGGAATCTCGTTTTGTGATGGGATGGTATGGGAAAACGTGTATTTGTCTTTTGTGAGTAGTTGGGCGGCACTCCGCCGGAGTTTTGACGGGCCATTCATGAAGGCTCCCGTATTTTCTAGTTTATAACACACTTGCGCAAAATGGCTGGTGCGCAGCAGAGGGAGAGGGCGACTGAGAAGTGTGACGTCCGCACGTTAGGCCCAACGGCATTCTTTGAGGCATAACGTGGTCAACGTGAACCCGCCACTCTAAGTGCAATGAGCATCACGTTGATTGCCATGTCATTAAGCTCAATATATAGTAACCCCACGGTAAGGATTAATTCAGGCGCGATAACACACGTACCCAAGGTAGTTAACCAGGGAGGATGGCAGCTGCCGTCAGGACCCGATTCCAAAATTATCATTAGGCTCCGACCTCAGCGTAACGACAGTAGTCACGTCCCACTCGAGGGCATTGGCCAATGGCGGCACAAGCTGATGTCAGAAACTCACAGCCGATTCACCAGTCCATATTTGGTCAGTTTAATATAAGTAAACAAAATTCTCACAAACACATTCAATGGTACTGGCTAGCGGCGAAGGCTGGAGCTATCGCCACAGGTTCCCGAAAGCAACAGCCTTTCCCGTTGACTGCGACGTCAACATTTATCTCGAAGGACCATTTTGCAGCATTGAATTCAGTACTTCGCATGCGTACTCAGGTGTCTTCGTTGTGTTGTTGTTTATCACCAGGTGTTTGAACAAGTTTCGAAGAATGTTCGTTCAAGTTCATGAAATGAAATTACAAGGCTTATGGAAAGGTGGTTCGAAGGCGGGGGAAAGTACTCCTGTATATTACGTGCTCCAAAGCGAGTTAAACACATTTTATTAGTTGTGAAAGCGGGAGCATCAATGTTCAATTCACTGCCCTCAGGATTTCATTGCGCAGAACAGACACGGCTGTAATGTGTGCGCCGCCGTGTTCCCTGTCTCCGGGAAAACCAGAAACGCCCACAACGCGGACATAGAGGGCTACGTAACTTCGCGGCTCTCTGGGGACTGCTGTGACGTTGGGTGAGGGCACCACTTACTAGCGTCTTCCTTTCCCGCTGCGCTGGTTGCCGTTTTTGCTGGCTCGTAAGAAGCGATGACACCGTTGCTAGGTGTCCACACAATGCGCCGCCGCCAATAGCGACCCGGATGATCTCGCAGCCACTAGTTTTCCTCTTGACCCCTGCAATTCGTACTTAAAGTAACACGAGCGCCATGCCGGGCTCGCATGGCATAGGCGTAGAGTATTGATTAAGTCGCATGCCTGTCACCGCGCGTCTGTTGATTCGATTTCCATCTGTTCCCCGGTTTTCCTTTCCAAACTGAGGCTACACCAACGTCAGAAAATTAGGCGTCTTTTTATTGCTACAGACGTCAGCTCCGGGTTTATCGCAACATGGTTCAATTAACGCTTTCGGTTGAAAACAATTGACAGGTTTCGTCGTACAAGAGCGAAATACATCCTTCGGAGTACCTTTTCGATCCCACGCTGCTGAATCTCCCGCCTGGCGTAGCTGTGGTATCGTAGCTGAGGGATGACTGGCGGACGTGCTCTCACAAATCATGATTATTACCGGAACCACAAGGAGGGTGACAGAGAGTGTTAAGGGGACGGTCGAAATAACTGACTGGGAAACAAGAATTGTTCTCCAAGCGACCCGCAGTGGTTACGTACCAGTGTTTATAAGACCGAAGACAAATTTAGCTCTATTCCGCTTACTGACACCACTCTAGATAAAAATATTTTACCCATGTTTGCCTTAAACATGGTGAGATCAACCCAAAATCAATACCTGTGAATTACTTGGTCGAGGTCCAGTTGAAACTGGTGTCCGCGTCATTTTTCATCGGTGCAGCGAGAACTGTGCCCTTGTGTGTAGCGAGGTAACTTGACATGTTGAAGGTGTGTCTTCCGATGAAAAGCGGTTCTTCTCGGGTGCCAACCGTAATATGCAAGATAGTAGCAACAACACTAACAATAAAATATACAAATAAAAGAACATAGCATATTTTTTCTTTATTCTGCGCAATATGCGCTTGTTTGCGTCACCGTACAAACATAGCTAGCTATGTGAGTGCGACCATATACAAACATGGCCAGCGATGTGATAGGTGGAAGAGCCGTTTGCTCGCCTGAGTGCAAAGATGTTGCCACAGGAGCAAGGGAGCTCAGCACCTAGGGTAAACACAGTCGTGCCATCATCCGCCAGCCACTATCCCAGCGAGGGGACAACGCCGTTCGGCTCACTGAGGGAGCACTGTGCCGTAAGAATCATTTTCGGCGTGCGAAGTGCTCCCTCCAAAAGCACAGTTATTGGTTACAAAGTAGCAAATATAAAAAAGGAACCTCCGTCGAGATAATAGCCTTTGAGGTTATTTCTTTATTACAAATATCCAAACGTCAGTGGCAACGCAAACGACTATTCCATCAGCCTAATTTATCTGCAGGAACCTAAAATTTCAAAACCTACTGGTCTGCTGTCCTACTGGCCGCCCGGTCTACAGGCCTGTCACCATAAACTACAATTATAACAATAATGATACTTTAGAGTGACATGAACGAATAACAAAACGTTGGCTTCGAACATTTTATCGATTGTAAGCTTTAGCGGCGGACACAACGCAGGCGATAAAGCGCGCCGTAGCGGAAGGCTTCGGATTAATTTTGACCACCTGGGGCTCTTTAACCCGCGCCGAAATTGCGTACGCATGGGCGTTTTCGCCTTTCGCCTCCATCAGAAAAGATCCGTCGCGGCGGGGAATCGAGCCCGCGTCCTCGTGCTCAGCAGCACAACACCTTAGCCACTGAGCCACCGCGGCGGGTGCTGGTTTCAAACAGAACAATGCCACGTTTATTACTTGTCGAAAGAAAGCAGCGGTAATTCATATCAGTTTGAAATACCGGCCTCTGAATCAAGGCATTCATCCATAAGCAGAGTAGACAGCAGCACGAAATGCTCTGCTCCAACAGAAGTATCTTACGAAAGGGCAGGGGAAGAAGCCGTTAGAGATTTTTGCACTTGCCAACCCTTTTCTGGTACAAAAACGCTAGTATGAGTGAGACGGTCTTTGTTACAATAATGCACTCTTCTCCAGAAGGCACAGGAAGGAGCGCCTTTCTCTTACGTGGCATTCCCTTTCGGCAACTGCATCACTGTAGTCTACAGTAAGGAACCGGACACTCCTGCACGGTGCAAAGAATCAATTTCATAATGTGATAGCCTTCGTACTGCATCTAGAGCAATCATAGGCATACCGAACCACTGCAACCTGCAAAAACAATGGGTAGATGTATTGATATTAAGCATTCTTGCATAAACAGCACTAGACTTTCAAGCAAACATGCCGGATTGCGAGTACCGTTGCAGTAGGACGAAGAAACTTCCTCAAAGCCATGAAGTTCAAAGCAGAGGTCCTTTTCAGCGGTTGGTCAATATAATGTCGCGACGTTGAAAGAGCTCAGCTCTGTACTGTTTACGAAAGAGAATAACGCTTCCTGCTCAACCAATTTTTGTTGTGACAATTAAATACTCCATCGGGAAATTTTATTATTTTTGCCAAATCTTCCCGCCCTCTGCTAGGCTTAGCAACGTAGCGGAAGCTACTTTTGTAGCGCCACTCCGCCTTAGCCCTGGTTCGGGCCCATCCGGAGCTTTAGCGACATCTCCCGCACCCATGTCTCCGCATTTCGGCGACATAGAGGAGAACGCCTCCTCGGGCGTGTAATCCGAGTAAACAAACACGCTTGGTCGAAGGCCCTTGTCAGGAGACTCCGTGTTTTTATTTCATATGCTCTGCCCGGACCTTCTATGTCGTGTTTTCTATACTGCTCTGAGACAAGAGCAGGGAGATGGGGGTGGGCTCCTTTTATCGATCGCAAGCACTGCGCGTGCCCACGCAAGTGATTTCGTAGTGCCAGGAACGTTGCGCCAACAAATTGCCCTACCCGATGCGCGATTTCTTGAGGGGTTTGCCTCAGTCCGACACGTGGCACCGGGAAATCAGGCTACGGCGTCGCCGACCCAACAAACCGTATCTTTTGTCACGCTAGAAAATCATAAGGAGAGAGCGGGTTTGTTTGCGGGTTTGTTTGTGGGAAGGAGAGGAGCGGGTTTGTTTGTGGACATTGCGTCTTGGCTCGTTCGAGTAGGACCAGCGCATGAGGAAACGAAGAGGCTGGAGTATTGGCTTTTTTTTTTCACAGGCAAAAAATTCGCAATGTAATAGCTCAGTGATAGAAAAGTACGCATAAAATTGCTATCGATACAGAACCATCTAAAATGCTATACAGGGATCTACACGATAGTCTAATATCGATGGTAGTGTGCGTGGTTCTACAACAGGTAACCATTCTCGCCGTCTTAGGGGTATTGGGTGAACCAGCACTGGTGAAGCAAGAGAGTTTGTTGCCGGGCTAGTTGGGGCATATTGCATTTAGAGGAAACCAGCTGAACGCGGAAATAAAGGACTAAGGATTAACAAATAAGTGACAGGACGCCGCTGGGCTAGCAACTGAATGTTTATTAGGTGGGTCACACAAATATAAGTAAAGTGAATGCTTAGCACATTTAAAAATACAAAACCACTTGATGCCAACGCAACGTTCCGTCAAGGACAAAAAGCAACTGCGGAAATAGGTCGTTGTCCAAGTGTTTTGATATTTTGTATGTAGTAAGCATTCGCTTTACGTATATTTGTTTGACCCTTATAATAAAGGTTCAATTCTTAGTCCAGCGGTGTCCCTGTAACGCATTTGTTGATCTTTAGTCCTTCGTTGCAATGTTTACCTGGTTTTCTCTAAACTTAGCAGCACTGGTGCTTCCACTGGTGGTTCACTGAAACAACGGTTGGTCGGAAGAGCCTTTTGGCGGTATATTTGCGCTAAGGGTTGCTTCTTATCACACTGGAGGGCATAAACGAGCTTCTGTGCCCTTCCTTCTGTCACGATAAGATGCGTTGCCATCGAATGCGCACTAACACGCACGAGAATGCAAAAACTCTCTCTTTTAAATAAATGTCGTTACCTTCGTGCCTTCCTTCACTGGCGAAAAGCAAAAACACCCGTGTGTACGAGATTTCGGCGCACGTTAAAGATCCCCAGGTGGTCAAAATTAATCCGGAGCCCTCCACTACGGCGCGCCTCATCGCCTGCGTTGCGTCGGCGCGTTAAACCCTACAATCAATCAAAATCAACCTTCCTTCACTGCACCAAAGGGCGCATGCAAAAAAGCCACAATTAAATGGGAGAAAGGCGTACACCTTCTCTCTCAATATCATTTGGAGTGCTTGACGCTATTAGAATGGCTATAAAGTCTTTCGGTGCTCGGGTGGTTTTATAACCGCAGTGCAGGCTCACAAACCAGTTCCCAAAATCATAAGGCTGCGTTCTGGCGAATGAGCAGAGTGGTGTCGACAACGAGGTCAAATAAATGCTAGGACGCCGATGCATTGCACTGGGAGGCGAAGCAGAAAACGAATGAAAGGAGCTGAGAAAAGTGTTTGTAAGGCTACAAAAGGTGTATGTAACAAGTGGAACGCTATTCGAAAAGTGGGCGCAGGTCTCATTACTTCAACACAAAAATATTAACTCGTGAAATGCCGAGGGGCTCCAGAAAATATATAGTCATCGTTCACCCGCCGTGGCTAAACCGCATGCAATGATAATCGGGGCCCCACACCGGATGTTTATGGTGTGCTGGATAAGTAGACTGTTGGCTGTGTCGCACTGGCGGGTTTTGGTATAGAGACCATGACTCCCGCATAGGTGGTGAACCATCACATGTATGGTTGTATTTGTTGAAAACAGCCAGACTGTGGGAAAGTCCACAGTGATGTCCCGTTGCCCACACAGCACATTTTCAGATATAGTTATCGTGACTTCTACGTGGCTTACTCCAATAATCGCGCACATGATGAGCTGAATATTCAGGGAATGCCTATTTTAATGTTCGTGAAGACAGAATACAATTAGTTTGGTTCTTTGAAAAGACTGCTATGCCCCGACAACAATGATAGGAAATTTGGACTTTACAGGAGCTCTGCAACAATTCAAATAAACGCGCTCACTCTTTACCTTGCGTCTGGAGGCACTGTGAAAGCTATAGTTATCGCCAGCACGGAGCGGCACTGCCTGATTTGCTGATCGCAGCAGATACGCCTTGCGTTTCTGCTTCGCTTTTGTGGCTTTCTTTTTAAAGTATAGTTCGAATGCGTTCATTGCTTCAACGTAAGAAAAGTTGGCAAATAGCCTAGAAGCGTGAGGGTTCCGGCTATTTGGTAATCCCACAGCGCGAAAAAACCAGGGACGAGACGAAGACCACAAACAAGCGCTGACTTTCAACTGAAATTTAATGAAAACAAACGCACATAACTTAAAAGAAACGCACTCACGGCAATAGCCGCTACACCTCTGTAAAGACGTAATACAGCGGTCGAAGAACGCAAAGACCGGGAAAGAGAAACAAATAGCTCAGCTAATTTTGGATATGCAAAGCAAGAGTTTGGCTTAATCTGGTAGAGTCTTGGTTTCGCTCGGTTAACCTTTGATGTAGCTGTATTGCCGACCATGTCTCAGAGCCATTTGGTCCCTTGCAACGCTCACAGAAAGAGGCCTGGCCTCGGTTTCATTCTCGGCGAACTCGGCGTTCCTCTTTCACGGCGGACGCGGCGCAAGATGAGCCACGTAGCCCGACACGACCCAGCGGTGCATGTGCGGGAGGCAGAGGGTTTGGTCGGCTGCCGATCAGCTGAGCGGCCGCTCCCGTCGCGGCCGCCGCCGCTACGTGAGCGGAACGACTTAAAACGGGGCCTTCTGCAGAGCGCCGACAGCGAGTCCGGCGAATGACGCGATTCGCTTAGAGGGGTGTGTCGCCCGGTGTGTGTCTCCGGTCAAAAGGTTAACTTGTGCATCCTCCGCGAAACCGCTGGGATGGGCATAGACCAGTAATTTATGGCTGAGGTACTGTGCGACCCCCTTATCTAAGTATTGGATGCATAAGCCGGCAGGCTCACTCACGAGTGCAATCCGCCCTCCCCCTTACTCACCACTCATGAGTGAGCGGTGAGCGAACCTCACCATCATTTTGGACCGGTGAGTGTGAGTGCGAGTTAGCGCGAGTCCGCGTGCAGTGAGCCCCGTCACCACTCGCGAGTGCGAGCGCCACTAGCGGTGAGCCCCGCTCACCACTGACGAGTGCAAGAGGAACTCGTGGGCCCCGCCGCTCACAGCCTCTTGAGTGGGAGTGCCACTCGCCGTGAGCCCGGCTCACCAGTCGCGAGTCCACTCGCGCTACTGAAGCCATGCGTGGCGCTTACCGCTGTGAGCATGTACTCGCTGTTGGCTATTTCGCAGGAGCCGCTCGCTGTGATGATTTTTAATGGTGGGATTGAAATTTTAGCTTCGGAAATGTGCCGTCACTGAGCTCCTGCTGTGCGGAACTCTAGAATTAATTCTCTGGTGGCGTGTTGATTTAGGGATATGATTTGGATGGCCTTCTGACGCCGTAATGCACGAATTCTGCTCGGCTTCATTACTCATGGAGGGTCTGCTGCACACACTCGCTTGCGAAGGGAGGCGAGTGCGAAGAGTGAGCGCGAGTGAGGGCGAGTGGTGAGCGTGAGTGCGCGTGAGGGCGAGGGGTGTGGGAGACTAGTGAGCGTAAGTGTGAGTGGGTATGTGAGGAAAAATATATTTTTCGGTGTGAGTGGGAGTGAGTGGCGCCCAGTTTTGCCGAGGTATGACTGGATGTGTTGTTTCGCTCCTTTATGCAAGTATTGAAGATTTAGAAACAAGCTGAAAAAGTTGCAGGGTCCCTTTAAAGAAACACTTGAAGCAGTGGCGACTCCACACCCGCTTTGTTTTGATAAAAGTCTGCGTGACGTCACAGAAACACGTTTTTGCGATTGGCGGCCGCCGAGTAAAGCCACCGCCAAGAAACATGACTGGGTGATTGTAGTGGGGCCTGTAGTTCTGTTTGATCGCAGTTGAATGCTGACGTGCATTTACCAAACTAATAACAATGTTTTTACAGCTGGCCTCTAATGAGTCACTACTGCCCATATTGCGTAACTGTAGCGCAAAGTTTGGAAGTTTTTCAATAAATCTCGCGTGTAAAAGTATTTCGTGGCTGCAATAGAGATGAGTAAGTTACCGAGGGCTAGTTCGTTCAATCTGAACGAAGTTGTACTTTCTCTTCGAGGCGTCTTTTATCGTATGCATTTTCCGCCCTCCTGCATCAAAAGTCGATATTTTTCAAAACTTATTCTTTCAAAATGTGGTAATCTCCTGACGTGCTCTTCCACCGTAGCATCCTAGGTGGCAAACGGGTTCGAGTAATTTAGATTACGCACACACACACTCCGAACTAACGGCAAGCCGGCTACTCGAAGAAATATTGAGTTGCTCCCGAATGTGGGGAGTATGTTGAGCAAAAGCCGCGCTTATGAGAACCATTGACTCGTTCGGAATTCCTACTCGTGAACATTTCGCCACGTTCCAGTTACTCGCTCCACCACTCCCCGGTTCCAAAGGCACGGTAATGGTAGCTTTTTCTCTCCTATCGTGAGTGATCGCGCTTAGGGCTGCCGTGTGCAATGCGAAGCCTTCGATCCGGCGAGCGCGTCTGCATTGCGACACGTCTGCCATTACTTTCGCTCGATTTAACGGATCCCGTTTCTCCCGGCGTGGGCACGGTGCGCGGCTCGGGACGAATTCCACCTCTCGCACACTTAGCATGCACTGAAAAGAAAACAAATAAATACCGATCAAACAGACCGGCCGCATGAAACAAAGAAACGGGTTAAGGCGATCCTAAACTCCCCGCCTCTGTCCTCCTCCGGCCTCTCCGGAGAGTTTTCCAGTAATCTAACCCCCCGGGCCACCCTGCAATCCCAGACCCGCCTTTTCTGGACCAACTTTTCCACGCTTGCCTCTCCGTTCGTCTGCTTTCACTCCTTGCGCCACTGTTTCCCCTAAACAGAACATGAAATGCCGATTTGCGCCCCCGGTCTAATTTCCCTGGAGGCAGCTTTTGCACAAACGTGATTTTCCCACGCAGGACTGGGTCTGAAGGGGAAGCTCTCTCTTTTGTTCCGCCTTCTTATGCTTGCTGTTTTTTCTACCACTGCCGTCTTTCTGCCCAGCGCTGACGCAACCACCCAGCAGGGCTAAGCGAGCTGCTCGGCAACACGAAATTGGTTCTGCTTAGTTTGCGGAAGTTTTTCCGGCGGAATATATTTGTCTGAACTGGAGAGTGCGCTTCAGCATTTCAGCGACATCAAGGGCCTTCAGCGAGGCGCACCTATTTGAAATGGCGATTCCTTCATTTAGTTGCGGGAGGCCCTGCAGGCAGTTTTAGTTGGAATCGAGTATTGAGGGTGCGTGTTCAAGAATTGCCAGACTGATTTAACCCTAATAAATCATTTCCTAGCTGGCAATCGTCCCAATCTGGCAGGCTTTCACTTGCAGTTAGGAAAGCGTGGACTACGGCGTTCTGTCAGCACTAGCCGCGAGTTAAAGCATTTGGTGTTTTTACAAGTATGGTAAGCGCATGGTTTCTCCGCAAAGGGGCATGCCAAGGAAGCGTAATTACCTTGGCTCGACGAAAACAAATTCAGTCAGTTTCGCATCGACAAATTAGAAACGTTTCACCCAAGCGAAATTGGTTTTCGTTCCGGTTGTTCCATCGATTGTTCTCATGTGTGCCTCTAAATCCGAATATTCTCGCACACCGTTGGAATAGGTTGCAGCGTACTCCTATAGTGGGCCGTGCAGATGCACGCACGTGGCTCGCGTAATGAGGCTGCTCAGTACATCCGCGAGTTTTGCTCTGCGATGCCACGTTTTCCAATTTTGCTGCCGGCTGCGGTTCGAGTTTCGTGATAAAATTTGCGGACGTAATTTTTCGAGTGTCTATGTTAGCATGTTCTATGTTATCATGTTAACACTAAAAAACATAGTTATCGGCGTGTCAGCTGCACGTCCAAGTGATACGCTCAAACCCAACTACAAGCCCCAGTATACAATCGCGCAGTCGCGTTTCTTCGTGCTGCATTTGATCGGCGGCTGCCGATCACACAAACAATATTCTTTGAAGTCAGAGAACCTTGGAAACAAAGTGGCCGGAGAGTCGTCGCAGCTTCATCTGTTTCCTAATACTTTTTAGAAGTTTGCGGTACAAGTGGTATCGCTATTGTCGGGCCAAAACAGTCTGTTTAATGAACCAAATTTACTATTAGGTGCGGAGCACCTTAGGACCGCACAATGTCCGTCCGCATCCGTGCGCGTAGCATTTACAATCGCAAAAATAACACATGCACAGGCAGGATTCGAGTCTGCGTCTGGTAGTCCAGACAGAGTTAGTGTCAGTTGTCTTACCCATTGGGCTACGACCGTGAGCTAGTACACGAGGGTCAAACGACTTACTCCCTCGCCTGTAACGGTGCGGAGTACCTCCCAATGTCCGTCCGCGTCCCGTGAGTTGCAGTTTCATTTAGGGAATAATCCAGGTGCAACTCATGGCTTAAATCAAATGACGGTCGGGGCAAAAATCGGATGTCACTCAGGGCACAACTTGGATGTCATTTCGAGTACCCGTACTCCGCACCCTCGCTATCATCCACGGAGTGGAGACGCTGCCATTTTTTTGTCTTCATTGTCCTTTGAAGAGAGAGAGAGTAAACTTTATTCAATTTGCCAGCTGTGTAGCTTAGTCGTCGGCCGTGAGCCCTTGGGCTCTGGCAGCGTCCTCAGCCAGCTGGACGGCCCAGAGTTGATCTTCCGGGCTGGAGCTGAGCAGCACGGTCTCCCACTGCTCACTGTTAGTGATTGTGCGGCCATTTGTGATCGCCTGCGGACACTGCCATGGCATGTGCGCCAGGTCCGCTCGTTCCTGACATCTATGACACTGGGGGGAATAGCGCCCTGGGTAGCAATAGCTATACACTAGGGGATTTGGGTACGAGTGGGTCTGTAGCAGTCGCCAGACCACCGAATGCCGTTTACTGAGGGATGGGTGCGCGGGTGGGAAGCGGGCCCGGCCTAAACGGTAATGACCGATGATATCACTGTACCATAACAGCTTGTCCCTGCCTGACATTGGGACGAGTTCCGCATCGGAAGGGCCGTCCGCTCGGTCGGTAAAGCCTCAAGCGGCTTCGTGCGCAGACTCTTTCCCTGCAAGGCCGGAGTGGGCGGGGGTCCAAATTAAGTTGATCTTGCCTGTCCGGTTTTCGAGGTGGAGACCAGAAATGAGGATTGCGGACGCCTCCCTTGATATGTGTCCTCGTGAGAAATTTAGAATTGCTGATTTAGAGTCGCTGATGATTGTCTTGATTTTTGTGGAGGCAACCATGGCTAAAGCAATGGCTACCTCTTCTCCAACCACCGAGTCTCTCGCTCGGATAGAGCAGGAGGCGATGGTGTTGCCCTGATTGTTGACCACCGCTATGGCCATTGCCTCGCGACCAGCGTAATCAGCCGCGTCCGCATAAGCAACGTTCTCGACTTTCGCAAAGCGTCTTTGCAGGGCACGGAGGATAACAGATATGTAAAGTACACTAGTCGCTATATATACATATCACAATACAATACTGGTTGCTGTTGCTGTCGGGAGAATGGAGGACTGGAATCTTTTTCGAGACAAGTAATCCCAACGAGAAGATGCGGCCTTTAGGATAGGCGAAGACATAATACATCCAACGATCTTGAAACAGAATAAACGAGGCGGGACCACAAAAAACACGCAGGCGAGGAATGACCAGAAACTGATTCGTCAGAAAGCATGGCCTTTTGATGCAAGATAGATACAGGTCAGACTTGTTGGTTAATTATTTATTGATATTCTGATCAAGAGTCAGGACATTTTTGACACTGTAGTGTTTCGATGTTGCTGAATTTGTTATTTAGAGGTTGTATGCTTTCTTGGCTATAAGTGCGTTGCTAGTCACCGCTCGTCTATGGGTCCTGTTTGTTACGGTCCAGTCTACCACTGTTTCTTTCCTTTTCAAGCTTACGTCCCAACCGACACAATATACCGCTATCCCGGCATTGAACGAAGACAGAACCGAAAAGCAGGTTTCTTAGGAAAAGGGAACAGGATGAAGAGCGTCGGAAACTGCTTCAAACACAGGCATGCAAATACGAAAGTGGTGTACAAGGAGCGGAAGCGGAAAATGAGACCCTCGCGTCGTTTCATGCCGCCAGAAAGCAAAGCGGCTGCTCGCCAGGTTTGCCCGCTCCAGAATCTCGGGTAACACGCCTATTGCGCCCATCCGTGGGTTTCCTGGAAATTACGGACGTCTGGGATGCGTACCGGGTGATAAAAGTCGCCCGCAGAGCAGGGTACGCCTGAAATTCTTCCCTTGGGAGTCTTGCTACACGTGTAGCCGGAAATATTCCTGGATACCAAGCGTGCCACCCCATGGAGGACGGCCTTATCCAACTGCTAGGCCCGTACATGGAAGCACGTACACGAGTGGGCACGGAAGCACCGTAGAAAACATAAAACAAGAAACCAGGCCTAGCCCACTGGGGAAAAGAACTCATTGCAGCTCTTGGGCTCATGGGCGATTCAAAGAAAAAGGAAATGGAAGTTTGAAGACGGCTTCCTAATAGATCCGGTGGATCTGCTGGAATGATTTGAAAGCGAAGCTTTTTATTTCTCACTGATGATGTTGCATGTCGCGCCAAAGTTCACTTCAGAAAAGTAAACTTTACACAATGGGTTCCAAAAAGTGATAATGATGATAAACGAAGGTACAGCAAGAGCCTTAGTACAAAACGTTGCTCGTGGTCGCAATCAAACCTGTGTCCCTCGCCTTACGAAGCCTATATCTACCCGATTGCGCAATTCCGATACGGTCTCTTTCATTTTTATGACAGCGCCAGTATACCACAACCTTCGCAGCTTCGAATCTGTTGTTACAAATAGCGGCCCCATGAACGAATATGCGGCCGATTATATTTTGCGGCGGTTGGGCGGTCAAAGGCGTTATTTTACTTTGTGAAGCGTCCACTGTCATTTATTTTCCAAGGAAAATTGTCCCGAAGTCGGTCAGGGGCGCACCGACTATGCAAAATTTATTTATATACCAGAGCATAAAGCTGGCGCACCCAATCGGTAAATACCACAGTTCACCGTAGCTATGCATACAATGTCTCTTCGGCGCGATTATTCGATTAGACCAGCTGTAGCGCAGTCCTCTAATAACGCAATGAAATTATTTTGTAACAGGCGATTCGTGCCTTTGCCTACGATTTTAAAAAACATATTAGATCCGCAGCGAAGAGAGCAACATAAAGAAGGAGCACAAGGTTTTATATCGAAATATTTATTTCTGTTGTCTACAACGGCCGCAGCAGATGAGTATTTACTCATTTTATGGCAGGAATAACGAAAGTGCCGAAATGTGTTTTGTTTCAGTACTTTAAAGTGCAAAAAACGGCATATAAGGCCGTATATTGTGGACCCCAACAGAGCAGTGCAGAAAACCAATTCGCTCCTGGTTGAAAGTTGCATCTGCTCATTTGTGTAACGCGGCGTGGAACTCGGTACATAAAATTCAGAAATTAGCGTTCCACCCGATGCGTTCCGTGCGTATATTTTTTAATAAATGTAAACGTGGGAAGCTTTACTTCAGCGTATTTGCTTGAATTCCTGATAATACATAAGCTGATATTTATTTTCCCGTTACGTGTTCCTCTTTAATGTCATACGCGTATTCCGGACACCTGCCGAACTGCCACCCCTTTCAATAAATCCTTCATTGGTCAAGACAGTAGGTGAGATGTCCGGGATTTTCGCCCGTGCCATGCAGGCAGGACCAAAGTTAACGGCATATACAACACACCATTCATAATCAATGTTTAGTAGCCCCTTCAAATTGCGCATTTATTTCGCTCTATAATCAAAGTATGGGCAAGAGCCCACATTAATTTATCTTACCATTGGCCAATTACAACGCACACGGGGGTGAACTTCTGATACGAGTGTTGTGTTACAGCTACAGATTTCTTTCTGTAACAAAAGTTACTCCGAATAACCTGTCATCTTCTACTAAGGCCATCGGAGTTAAATATTTGAACTTTTGTTTGTGCGAGCTTCACTAATTCTGTGACTATAAAAATACCGACAGAAAGACGGGGGGAAGAGAGGAAATAAAACGGAGCATAGAAATGTTGGGTGGGGCCATCAGTTTAACAGTGAATTAGAGACTGCTGCTGCAACGGTTCTGAAAATTGCGCCCACCTCCCCGCGAGGGGAACCCTGTGTAGATGCGACGCATCGTGGCGTTCACTTGGTGTTTCCGTTGGATTGATTCTAAAATCGCGTGAAACGTGTCGGAAACGCGTATGATTATTATGTTTTATGATTATTATTATGTTTTATTGGCCAATCTTGGTCAATCTCTCTAAGTGGTATGCTTGGGGCTTCGCTGTCGCAACGACCTTTACTCCATCATTGTTGCTGTAAGTGGGAGCTCCTTTTCTTTTATTGCAAGTGTTAATCATTGCCCCATCATGCATCGTATCAGTAGCATCTTCACGTAGTTTGAATGATTCAAGGATATAAGGCGCGTTCTTAGCATTTGATTCTGTCTCGGTTTTGTGGCGCAGTGGGAAGAGCACCATGTACCTCGCGTTCCGCCCACAGGGTCGTGGGATCGAAACCGGGTGCCGCTAACAATTATTTTTTTATAGTGTAGGGGGAGGCGTGTGGACGGACAACAACGCCGTATGGAGGGACAAGGCGAGTGAATAAGATGCAGTCGCATTTAAAAGAAGTGCAAAGGGATTCGCTGGACTGCATAATGCTGTTTTTCCCACAAATACGATTGTAGCTACGCGAACTGTGGTCCGGTAATCTTAGCACACCCTTAACAAACCACATCGGTGGTAATCACTGTGATCATCAACAGAATCTACGTGGATAGTTCACTCAACCCAGTCATTATGGAAACAACATAAGCGGGTCGTTTTAGGCGCCCTGACCGGTTTTAAAATGTAATTGACGTTTTTCTCCAACCGGAAGTTCTCAGAGCATCAGGGGAGAAGAGTCAAAAGCATTAGAGGAAAAGCAGTGATCTCGCAAACCTAGAAGTGGTCTTCGTTCTGCTGGCTAATAAAGGAGGATGTGCGCGGAAAGTAATGTCAGGCGGGCAAGAAAACGCATAACCACGGGTAAGCTGCAACAAAAATGCCAGGAGTAAAAAGAGACATTGTAACTCGGCTGTAACGAGACTGAAATGTAACAGGATCGCGAATGCTGGCATCTGCTTCGATAGCTCCCAAAAGGACGACAAAAGCGTTTTCCCTGGAAGTAGCTTCGCTTGGGAAATTGTCTTAGTTTGTTTTTCCAACTCTCTCAAAGGCCGGTCGCTAGAGTTTGGCTGCTATATAGGGGCGATACAGGGGTAATGTGGGCTATACGAGCCTTGTCTGGCCTCCATTGCTCCTTCGGACATGTGGAAAAGCGTTACTAACTTTTTTGAAGCGCGCCGATGCAGGGGCGACTTAGCCGAGAGCGGAGAACATATGAAGAGCACAGACTGATCTGAAAAGTTCAAAAACAATAGTATCCTCACGTACCCACCAATTACTGGTCGTATTTCGCCCCAAATAAATGCCTCTCCATCGATCACTTGTCATGAGATCCCTTTAGGCGGTTGAATGCATTCTTCTCTCCTCGTTCAGCGGTGCTGCGTGCGCTGGCCAGCATGCAGCAAACACAAAACGGACCCCTGCAGCAGACTGTTGTGTGTGTTCGGAGAGAACAAAATATAGAGGCTCCATCCTGCCGAAACAATAGCCGGGACGTATAAGAAGAGACTGGCGTTGCGAAGAGAAACAACTTATTTATTTGTTAGTGTGTGTGGCCATTCAGTTGCAGGGGCGACAAATATATGTAGGTTGGAATACCCTGTACTCGTTGGTCCACTCGTGAGGTTTTATTGGCAATGTTTTACTGCTCACAATAAACGTTGTCAGTGTAAGTTTATTTTTAATTTTATTTATTTTCAGATACTCCAGGTCAAACCTTTGACCGAAGCAGGAGTGGCTATATAAAACATAGGAAGGAGACGAGTACGATAGAGAACGTATGGAATAAATATATCAGAAACAATTCATGGTACTTGCCTCTTATACACATATTTTACAAGACCAGCACGACATAACACGTCAACAAGGAAAAACATGACCCTGTAATGCTTCTCCAAAATGTTTTGCTTTAAAACGTCAAGAGGTAAAGTCCAGTCTCTAACAGTCTTGGGGAAAAGGCTGTTTTTTAAGGTATCTGTTCGAGCGAAAATAGGTGTCAATAGGAATTCATGTGTGTTCCTGGTAGCATTAGTTACACTTGGTATAGCGCAGCCGGGGAGAGCTATTTTCATTTTACCTGACAAGAAACCATGCATAAATATCAGCCGATCAACCTGTCTGCGAGCACTTAACGTTTGAATATTATTTTCTTTCATCAAAAAAGATGGTGAGTCATACTTACTACATTTTCTATAAATAAATCAGGCGGCTTTTTTTTCGCCTTCTCTAACGGAGAAAAGTCTTTAATAAACAGACTCCAAACCACGGAAGCATATTCTAATTTCGCTCGAGCCCATGCATTGTACGCCATTACTTCAGCGTTTGCTGGAGCACTTATGAGCTACCGCTTTAAATGAAAAAGCTTACGAAAAGACGATATACAGATATTGGTTACTTGTTCGGACCAACTTAGTTTAGAAGATAGAGTGACCACAACGTACTTGTATTTTTGAACTTCTGCGATGAAATTGTTTAGACGAGTATACCAAAAGGTTCTTGCATGCACGTTTCGTGTTACTCGCAGGAGTACTGTTTTTTCAGTGTTGAGCAACATGCCCCATCGATCACACAAATCATTAATTGCCAAAAGAATATTTTGAAGTACGACGTGATCGTCCTTGGACAATATTTACTTAAGGACTACACAATCGTCAGCAAATAATTTGATTGAAACAGCGCTTACAACTTCTGCTGAATCATTGATATATTCAGAAAATCAGAAATCCGACTGCAGGGAAACCTCCTTCATGGAGTACTTGAGATTGGCAGGTGGAATGGTCTTTATGAGTCGGTGGAGCCAAAGCCTACTTGCAAAGCCTACATGCTTGTACATCTTGCTCAAAAAGCTTAGTTGCAGAGTTAAAGCTAAGTCTAAAAAATTGAGTGCCAAGGAGACTTGCAGAGAAAATTGATACTCTGTTGTTAATGAAAAACTAGAAGAAGCGAACCATTATATTACACGGGTGAAGTTGTTAGTGTTAATATAAACAAAAAGAAAAAGAAAAAAATAGGGTGGTCGGGGCTACACACGTCAAGTATTCTGTGGTAATAACTGTAAGGCTAGGTGTGTCACAAAACCGCGAGTGCACTTAGGCACTCCTTATGACGTAGTGATAGAGAAAGCATGACTATGAAATTGCAGTACGCGCACATGTGGTCTCATTATTATCACTATCCTCTACATTTTCACGTCTTTTTTTTTTCCCTGGATTACTGTGACTCGGCACCCACCCGCATTTGCATTGCCAAGCGGAGTTCATTTAGAGGCACGCAGTTTGCGACTTGCCCAATGCTGATACTGTAATCAGAATGCTCAAATTACCCATCTTGGCCTGGGTACATGCCTCTAACACAATTCTACAAGTCGAAAGCTACAACGCACCTCTTTCTTCCCAGTGCCTCTTTCTTTTTTGCTTCGTTAGAATGACTCGGCCCTCCCGGCAATGTTATCGCCAAGCAATTAGAACATTTTACACGAACGTGCACCGTTAAGCGCCTACTTGCTACTTTTGTAATCAACGTGCTCAAATTACTTATGCAGGCCGCAATGCATGTCTCCAACCCACGTTTCTAAGTTGAAGGCCCGAATGTATCCAGTATGCTCAATTTTTTTCAAGTATACATTTTCTGAGATATGGTAATGTTGGTTTGGGGATAGCAACGTTTGTGTTTTGGGGGACGTTATAGAGAACACTGAATACAGGTAGTCTATTAGTCCATTTGAATTTTAATACACTATGGTATTTATCGTATCAAAATAATGGAATTACTTATGTCCTGTGATGTTACTGGTTTTTTTCTGCATTGAATATGATGGCCTAAAATAGCGCCCTCTCAGTGGCTAAGGCGTTGCGCTGCTGAGCACGAGGTCGCGGGCTCGAGTCCCGGCCGCGGCGGCCGCTTTTCTGATGGAGGCGAAAAGCAAAAACGCCCGTGTGTACGAGATTTCGGCGCACGATAAAGATCCCCAGGTGGTCAAAATTAATCGGGAGCCCTCCACTACGGCGCGCCTCATCGCCTGCGTTGCGTCGGCGCGTTAAACCCCACAATCAGAATCAGAATAAAATAGCGCCCTGTCACTCGGACCTCGATGGAAGGTCTACGAGGTAGTATGTCTGTTAGTGTCAACCACGCAGTGGATATGTGTAAGTGTCCACCATGTACGCTTTACGGATTCCATAAAGTTGAGAGTTCTCCCTCTGCCCCGTTTTTAGATATGCTTCACTGGCTCAGGCAAAGCACGCGCTAGTATATGTACCACAATCTTTCGGAGGTGTCTAAAACCATAAATCAAGAAAACAGAAAGCTGTGGTAGTGTTAAGAATGCGTGCTGGTCTCGCATTTTGGAGATGACTGCTTCATATCCCACGCAGACCTAAAGTGGCCAAACCGCTTTTCCAAATCTATTGCCATCTTTGTGATCGTTGAGGTGTCGTATGTTTGGTGTGCTACGCGTAGACTATTGTGTATAGCATGTGTGTGCCAGGGATGCTGGATTTTTTCCCTATCGAGTTAACTAAGCTTTCGTTGTAAAGCCGTAGGGAGTGAAGGAGAATCGCGAGGGGGTGAATGAGTTGGAATGGACAGCTAAAATTGATTTATTGAAAATTATTTATTAGGACAAACACCAGAGGTTCGAGCGTGGACAAGGGATGAAAGGACTCAAATGAAAGCCACGAAATATTCTGTTTAGCGACAGCTGTTTAACGCAGTTTGCCCCCTATCACCCCGTGGCTCATATTTCTCGTATACTCCTCACCACCCGCCGCTCAATCTACCTGATGATGAGTTGGCTTTCTCAGTTTGTATTGTTATTGGTGTTTCTTCTGAATAATTTTGTAGTTAAGGATGGTGTGCTTGACTATATATTCATTTTCTGAATAAAGTTCCCTGTTGCCAGCACCAGTTACGGCGTCGTCACGTGAATATTTTACTCTGTGTCGACGTTTTTCTCTCGCATTTCTTCAAGGCACGGTAGAAGGATATATCAAATTCATGAGAAGAAAAAAGCTTCGCATCATTCGCCTGCATGACCAACCCACTTGGAGAACACCCTACTTAGTGGTCGACTCTTCGCGCAGTGTCACTTTGTGGGATTCTACTTTTCACACACTAGTTATTCCCCGCCCCACAGCCATGAGCGCTCAGCAAACATGTCCTGCGAGCGCCGGCTGTGGACGGGTCCGTTATTTGCAGAGACAGACAAAGGCAGGAGGCGGCAAGGGCAAAACATCAATGGCAGCATTCATTGCAACTTGTAAATCAAATATACTACATACAGACTAATCGTAGGCCATAACGGTAACATTGGGAGCGACGCATTAAACAACGCTAGAGATCGAGATGGCTCGACTCTCCGATGGAATACCGGACCACCTGGGCGCCGCGCGTGCGAGTGCGGGTGCAGTCTCAGAGCACGCCCGGAAGCGTCCCTTTGTGGCGCGTTCCCCAGGTCGGGACCAGTGTGCCGAAACGTCCGTACGCTACCGCATCCGCCAAGACGAGAGAGTGTCCTGCCGTCATGCTACATCGGACCAGACCTCGCCAAACGGCGGCGCTATTGCGAAGGAAGAACTGGTTCTCCAGTAAGGCAGAGGGGAAAAGAGTCCACGCCTCCACCCTGGCGACAACGAACTCTCCGGTCGCTGGCGCCCTCCCGTATGGCTCCCGTCGCACGAGCGAGGCGCTTTCTGCAACGCCGGCTGCGATGGGAAGCTAGCCAGAAAGGGGTTCGTGTGAAAGTCGCGATCCCTACAACTTTTACGAAATTCCGAAAGCAACCCTTGCTTGTAGTTATTCAATACGCGACGAAAGAAGGAAAGCTCACGTAACGCGAAGCTCGCAGAAACTTTATTCAATTTTACGCAAGCAATGACGACATAACTGAATCATTCGACATTATTCCAATATTTATTCGTCGATTACTTATTCGACGTCCCCTTGCAGTCATTCACGCTGGAATAAAAAAATGGTTCATGCGGCAGTTCTACCGAAGGAATAACTTTAAGAACATCACAGATAAAAACAAACTCAGAAATAAGCTAAGTTCTGAAAAATCTTAACGCGAAATGTTGATGTCAGCACCACCGCTTCCGATGCTATCAAGCTTTGAGGAAGGTTGTGGAGTTGGGCGGCTGCGGTAGCGAGGGCGTTGGGACTTCCCACGAGACCAGGTAGTGCCCGTAGGTGTTCACTGATAAGATGGAGGTCGCGATTATGACGGTCTTGGCCAGTGAGCTTATACACAGCTGAAACAAATGGAGACAACACGTAGAGGATGCTATTTTGACCTTTCCGATATCAAGAAATCTGTATTTTTCTTGAGCAAGCAGACATTCTTGGAAAAGTAAAGTGGCACCTGTTTTGAGGGTTCCTTAATGTTGTTTGATATTTGTGTTTATTGCATCTTGCTTTTGAGAAGACGGTATGCAATTGAACTTGCAGTTTTTTTTATATCGCAGACAACATTAAAGAGAGGCTGTGCCTGTTCCTAACTATGTAACTATGCTCTTTTTAGGCATCTTCTCTTCTATTGAAATATGGCATACTTCAACTACACTTCAGTGCCCTAGCCTCACACAATGAGAACAGTGCTGACTTTAAGAAGTTGACGGAATTCGCTATTAATGTATGCAAGCACTCGAAAAGCTGCCCGCGTGCCGCTGGTATTGCGCTTTTTATGCAACCGCTAGTGGAGTCCGAGAAGCGACAGTTTACGAGCCATCAAATACACGAAAGAAAAGAAAAAGTGGCTTTCGTCGTCTTCATTGAACGTCAATTCATGTTTCTCCCAAAGAAAAGCCTGCACGGCCTATAGCTGTAGACATATACTTCGCCGTGCTCCGAATGCTCTCGTGGCGCTGAACGTTCCGGAAAAAAGGTGAGGTAGACTCACTATCTGCAGCATGGGAACTTCCATGACCTCATGCGTCAAAATCATGGGCAGCTGAATTGGCAGAAGGATGTTGCACGAAGCGCCAACGGTGGCTGGAACCGCGTACGCTGCAACCGGAACACTCGTCTTCTCAGCCTGTGAAGCGTTGGCAGTGAACACAGTCTCAGGCGACAAACATTTCAACATTTTCGTTAATGCGGCAGAAGGCACTCGAGAAGTTCCCAATTTAATTCATCAATTTTGCCAAGCTTTGTTTTTTTTATTAGAATCTTTGTAGCAGCACTATACATCGCCAAAGTGTGGTGTCAAAAGTCGGGTGCATGCATTTGCTCCACACCTGACGGCTGTTTGTTTCTAGTACATTTTTAGGGAAGAAAATATTTGATAGCATACTTCGAATCATTTGGGCCGTATAGAAGTCTCGTTTGTACTCGAGCAATTTTTACTGTCTATGTATCATGAACTGTTCAAATGTACAGTGCCCAATCTGAATACTCGGCAGCAATTTTTATTTGATGAATTGGGAAAGCTGTGAAACTTCACTACATTCGCACGTATTCTATATTAAAGAAGGATATTTTCGAGTATAACTCCACCACGGATCGTACCCACGAACATGTACCCAAATAAATGACCGACATGAAAAGCCAGAGATTTTGGGAAATAACAAGGAGCGTTGTGGCAATATTACAGACAAACTGTGCAAGTGTAGATGCTACTAGCGCTGGAGTTCCTGTTTCAAAATTACGAGACCCCTCTGACAGTGCTGCTCAGGAATTTGGTTCGAATGCCTAGAGGTTTTGTAAAGAATAATATTTACCTTGCTTTGAATAGGAGTGGCTCAAGATTCGATTTCCACTGCTTATTTTTTCTGCCATCCTCCCGTACTTGAGTATTTTGGAAGTATATCTCAGTTCTCTTCCGTACAGCTTCTCAAACCGGAAGAAACATTTTGTAGCGTAAGCTACACTGGCCGAGGTTGACCAGTTTCGCGTGGACCCTTGAAGGGCCGTGCTGCGCAAGCGCGAGGAGCATTGGATTGGATTGCATTAGATGGGATGGGATTCGATTGGACTGGGTTGGATTTGGATTGGATTGAAATAAATTAAATTGTATTGGATTGGATTAGAAATCCAATCCATTTGGAGTACGGGTGCGTGAAGAATTGGATCTGCACATTCGCCGGTCTGCGCATTCCAGAAGAGTGACGTCATAGCCGCGGCAGACCCACTGGTTCCGGCTCGTGCCCAGCTGTACGCCCCCGTTGCGCAGTAGCCAAGTCTGACGCTGCGCCGGAGCCGCTTGATAGCCCTTTCGCGTGGCTCCTGGAGAGCCGTGCTGCGCATGCGCAAGGAGCAATGACTGGACTGGACTGAATTTGATTAAACTGGAGTGTACTGGAATGGGCTGGATTGGATTGCATTAGATTGTATGGCTGAACTTTAGCTCACGCTACGTATATCCTGGCATAGCCGAGCTAAGCCACGGCTAAGTTTTTTTCAAGCTGTGGTTACGCAACGTGCCATCGCCCTACCGTTAGTGAAATTTCGCATGGGTATAGATAATACTTGTGGCCGAGAAATGCTGAACTTTGTCCTGGATAGCTCTCAAGGACCAAACATTGCTTAATTTACTTTCCACTGAGTGCCATAAAAATGACAGTTACAACCATTCCTCACGAATATATGCAAGGGACTACTGTTTTTTTTTTTTTGCTATGAGGGCAGGACGAGGGTGGTTGCAAAGACATGAGACTCAGAGAAGTCCACAAAACGTCTCGCGCCTTCCCAAAAATGGCCTACTGGCAGAACACTGAGCCACGACCTGTATTTTACAAGCCTTTTGATGTCAAATAGTGCTACCAAATTTTGCATTCAAAAAAAGGCTACACAACTCAAAATGTTTAAATGGAATAAGCTGAAAGTGACTTGGGGTGTGAATTTTAAGCATACGTGAGACCATGTACTGCACAGCGAGCACCATACTGGTCCTAGGGCAGAAGGGCAGAACCTGTAAACTCAACTCAGTTTTGAAGAACGAGCACGGTAAAAAACCATTAGGGGTTTGCCTCCACATGCTCTGCATGTGACACAAACACAGCAATCGACACAGGACGTACGATTCCCACGATGAGTGGCAGGAGGTCGGCGCTGAGTTCGCCGTTGTCGAGCGCTTCTGCGAGCAGGCTGCCGATGATACCGAAGAGCACCTGGTTAAAAAGCCGCGTGTTCCTTTCCCAGAACACCAACCCTGGCTTGGCCACTACGGCCGTCAGGAGCCGGTAGCGCTGCATGATATAAAAGAGTGGTTAGTGCACCTCAACATAGGTTTGCACCGAGCCTCAAGACCCGAGCAGACATCACTTATTTCCAAAATTATTCATAATGGAGCAAAATGTATTCTTTACTCCAATACTTTTGCAAAGAATGTACAAAACCGCCGTAAGCTAAAAAAACTGCTTCGATAATTCATTAACTTCTTCAGCCTACCACGGCCGATATTATCAACGGCCAACCCTCCTAGATAACCGGGGCAGATTGTTCTTGTATGTGAGGGGGGAGGTTGTTCCTGTAACCGCTGTTGTCAAGAAATGTCCTGATGATAGTAGCACCTAAACATTCGCTATAAACGCGGGCCAGCGGCAAGACTTTACGTTCTGCGAATGTAAAGGGCGAAATGAATGGTTGGACCCCTGTGCCATGCAGATCGACAGGAACTGTGAAGACGTCGGAATTTTTGAAACGCGTGGGCTAATGGGAGCTCTTAGGGCACGTTTTTTTAGAGTGGTCCTATTCGAGAACCGCGTATTTTCGGTGGGTACAATTCGCCTAAAAAAGGCACATCATTCTGATTAAGCCTCTCCTTTTTACTGCCATGTGTACTTCTTTTTCTTGGCTATACGTTTTCTGGGCTATCGTGTATGCTGCATCAGCCAAGGCATTACGAAAACCATTGAGGATCAGCTCCCGTAATCCGAAATCTCGCACGAAAGATATTAGAACAACTTCGGTTGAGTTATCTTATCTTCTTTTTATTTTCCAGGTTCCTCTTTATTTGGAACATTTTTTGTACTCCTTTCGAACGTTAGCGCTCTGTTGCCATTGCCTAAGGCTAAATGCCCAATAAAGAAAAAGATCCGGCATCGTTGGCGCCGTTGACCGCGAGTTAAAAATTCAGAGCGCCACCTTGTGGCACTCTCTTTAAACGCCAGGTACTAAATGCGTTGCCCTGCAGATGGTGTGCGAGCAGGATTAGAAAGTTTTCACCGCTCTCGGGCGCCGCTATAGGAATGCGATGATGTCGTCGTTTGGGTGTAATCCGCCGTAAACGTACGCGCCCTTTTGGTGCACGTATGACGGCCCCGGTTTCGTAAGTTATGCTGGGCCCACTAAAGGATCTTCTTCTCGCTGAGTACGATAACTCCATCGCTTGACATGCTTAAGGGCGAAGCATCCTTTTTGTGGAGTTTAACGCGCGTAAGCTAGACCTGGCCTATGAAGTGCGCCGTAGCAGAGGGCTCCGGAATAATTTCACCACATGGGGATCTTTAACGTGCGCCTAAATTTAGACTCACGGGGCATAAACGTCCTGCATGTTTGTTTGCCTTAAACACGCCTAAAAATTGTGGCAGAGTTAACAGCCTGTTTAAAATGTTGCGTGTGATATCAGCCTGCGGCTGACGCCAATTTTCTTGGTTTTCTAAAGTTGTGGACAGTACCTCTCCCATTTTCGAAGTTCGCTATGAGCTAACACACATGCGTTAAGGCACATGTTGTTCCTGTGTTAATTGACTCGGCGTAAGATCAGTGGTGTAAAAAATTGGAAACCACCTGGAAGGGCGCAATGACTTTCAGCGGGTTCGACAGGTTTGAATGGCGCTCATGAGATTACAATTAATTGATGCTGAAGAAGGAAGTGGTAAAATACAGGCAACGTTGAAGAGTATGTTTAGAAACACTGTACCCACCCACTCGCTCATACTCCTCAGTGAAGGGGTCACGCGATTATCTGACTGATAGAAATCTCCGTTCTACGGCTGGTTATGCTGGATAGGGCGCTATTTATTTCTTTCCTCATGGAGGTATGGAGGAGGACGATGGCGAGACATTTTACTCTACTGTGTGACATCCCGTGATGATCGGTATATCTATCAGCTGCTTTTTCCGCTTCTGCTTAACCTGAGTATCGGGATGATGAGGGGCGTGACGCTGTTCTGGATACCACTCCCGGCAATGAAAGCATTTGTAGATGAGGGTGACGATGCACCATGACCAACCAACAATATTATTTTTAGATGCGACGCATCTCTTGCTCTGAGGCATGTCCCTCCTGCGTCGGCGTCGGCGGCGTCCGCACGCCACCTGCGCATGCGCGACTCTCCTCCCCTCTTCTCTCCAACAGCTGTGCGCAACTCTCACTCCGTCTCTTTATCATAAACAACATCGGCATGCGCGCGCTTCGCTCACTTCGCTCCGCTCCCGTCGCGCAAGTGCGCGCATGAGGGACTCTCCTCCGCTGTCTCCTCTCCTTCAGGCGCTGTGAATATAAAGCGGGTAGCGCTCTGCAGCGGTTCAGTCAGCGCTCGCTCTCGTTCGACTTCACTTCACAACACGTTTCACCCGATTTAGAGAATCAACCCAACAGAAACACCAATTGAACCCCCCGATGCGTCGCATCACACCAGGGTTCCCTCGCGGGAAGATGGGCGTAATTTTTCTTCATAGCTAGGCATGCGTATGTTATACAGTAATACCTCGTTAACTCGAAGTCGTAAAAACCAGGGAAAATTTTGAGATAAACGGATTTTCGAGATAAGCAAAGTTGCGCTAATCGCCGGGAAAAATGAGCGCTCTTCAGAAAAATCACTACTACTTACCGGCTCTTCAGCGGCAGTTTCTAATCTTTCTTCTCGTGCAGGTTTAAAAGAGAAAAAAATAACATACAAGAGACTTTAACCGGCTGGGTTTTGCCGCACTGCCATTTTATTTAGCAGAGAAAAACTGCCTAATGCTCGTCTGTTTTGCGGTCGTACTCGGGCCTAGGAAGGCGCTCAGGGGAAATCACGAGCACTGCACTCAGTCAGCGAAAAATCCGTACCGCGTGGATTGCGCAGATGAACGGAAATCACACCTCAGGGAAAATCATGTGCACTGCACAAAGCGAACGAGACAAACTACGCCAAGCGTGGACAGAAGGCCTCCCTGCTCAGCGCATGTGTCACATGATGTGCCACAGGGTTGCTTGACAAAGTTGATTTGTCGCTGGGCTGAGACTTCGCGCACTTCGCGTTCGCGGAAAGCATCGACGTATGGCAGGCGCGGCTAAATAAGAAAAAAAAATCGACGGACTTCAGGCGTGGCAGCATCGCGCGAATCTTGTGAAATGGTCCGGCGGCGGAATTTTCGTTCCACTCCCAGTCAAGATTTCGAGTTATCCGCAATCCGACCCAAAAATACTTCGAGATAAAAGGAAAAATATACATGGGACGTATAGGAAAATGTTCGGTGCCACGGAAAATTTCGAGTTAGCCGATTTTTCGAGATATGCGAGTTCGAGTTAACGAGGTATTACTGTATTGTATAATGTAAAAGTGAGGATAAAGTGAAGCGGATGCAGCTGTTCGATGTACCAGGACAGCGCCAGTGGCGAGCTGAACAGTGCCGTAGATGAGGACCACAGCCCAGGGCACACCTCGTGCGGCGGTTGTCCAGTCGACTAGACGGCGCTTGGCGTCCAGGCAGTTGTGACAATCAGCCGGGATCACGGCGGACAGCAGCAGTATCACGCTGAGGAATGGCAGCTCAAGCTTCCTTCAAATTGTGCAAAACCACGAATGAGGTCTTTTGGAAGGCGCTTTTTTGTCATCACAAAGCATCAAGCACGTTTCGTATTTTCTCGCGGGAGAGTACACCGTTGTCCCCGCAGTACATTCGGTGCACAACAATATTTTAACAGGCACTTTATTAAAACTACAGTCGTTGAGTTGTTAGATTTTGTATTTGTACAACTCAAAGAAAACTGATATACGGGCTGGAGATTAAACACAACAGAATATTGGAGCCAACAGACTTAAAAACTAAATGTATTGTAAACGGTGGAATTCTTTTTCGTTCAGGGTGAGATTTCCAAATTTTTAGGGGCACCCACCTCCAACGGATGCCATCATCAGAAAAAATCTGTGCAAGAATAATGTTAAGCTGTCAACGATTGATTCCTTCCCCCGCCCCCCACCCCGCAACTTCATAAACCCAATGTTCTCAAATTTATTTTATTTATTATTTTCTATGAACCATTTGAGGGCCAAGCACGAAAGATACAGCAAGATCAAAAGCACAACAAAGTTAGAACAAAGTCACAAAAAATGATCAGAACAATGATACATGAACGGTACAACAACATTTTATACACCATCAAATATTACGCGTTTTCAAAACACATGGGCTGAGTGCACGCACTGCAACCTAACGCTATTAGGCGCACAACATGTCAATAGTAAAATTAAAGAAGAAAGTATTGTAATCTTCACGAAACGAAACGCATTTTACGTTCGAACCGAAAGCACAGTTAAGTTTCGGGGCCACATATGCCACTGAGGTAATGATTTTGAAAAAAAGAGTTTTATAAATGTTAGTGCTTGGGGGCACTGGATTGATACAGCTGCGTTTGGGACGGGAAGGCCTGGAATAATCTTTTACAATCAGATTATCCGGCTTTAATTGTAGTTTAGGAAAAATATAATAGATGGAGTACGTTAAGTCGAGCAGCCCGTCATCTGTACTCCGAAGGTTCAAGGTTTGCCAACTGATACATCGTCGAGGGGGAATCTCGACATCTGTACCTACTGTAAATGAAGCGGAGGGCCAGGTGCTAAATTTTTTGAAGATTTTGTATGTTGGTCTTTGCGTGAGTGTCCCATACTACAGAGGGGTATTCCAAAGACAGTATTATCGTTGTTTTGTACGCTTTAAGCTTTAAGGAACGGGGGGGAATTATCTAATCGGTGCTTTAGAAACAGAATGTTTTTACGTGCAGTTGAGGATGTGTTAACTTTGAGGATTGTCCAGTTGAGGCTAGAGCTAATTGTTGTGCCCAAATATTTTTATCGTCTACGTGAACGCCGGTCCCTTCTTCAGTGCATCCTCTGCAAGATCCACAACTGTTGCCCATTTTCTGCACATTCACTGTACTGCCCTTTAATGTCTTTTTTTTTAACTCAAGAGCACTACACAAGAGCTAAATACTATCGCCTTTCAATAATCTGTAAGCCCTCTCCCCACCCCCACCCCTTATTCCATTTTTCCCGCCAGGGATTCTTGCTCTTTCTCATTAAAGCCTATCAATCAATCAATTTTTCCACATGTCAAATCATAGTTCCTTTTACATTATCTTTGAAATGAAACTGGTTTAGCTCGTTCGTGATAGACAAATGAGCAGTTTTGTCTAAATTAATGAAGATATTCCACTCGGCACACGAAATTTCCAAGCGACCGATATTTGCGTTTAAAACTTGCTAATCTGATGTAGAATTGATTGCTGTGAAAAGAGTGCAGCCGTCTGCGAATAGTTTAACTGCTACGGGAGGATATATTCCTTGAACGAAATCATTAATATCAATAATAAATAAAATAGCCCCGACTACCGATCCTTGCGGTACTCTAGAAAATACATCTAAAAGACGCGAGCGCAATCCCTGTATATCTGCTTACTATTTTTTAAGGTACGCCAATTGACTTCAGTTTAGTCATTAACTTTTTATGAGAAACTTCCTCGAATGCCCTCGAGAAGCCAAAAACATTTCACGTCAGCGTAGTTACCAGCACCTAAAGCCTTGGCAAATTTATTAATGTGTGTTAATAATTCTGTATTAGTAGAAAAACATTACCGGATACCTTCTTTGTGTCGACTGAGAACATTTTGAGGTTGAAGAAAGTTATTCAGATATTTTGCGATAATATGTTCTAGAAATTTACAACTACGAACGTTGGCTACCACAGGCCACGGGCACAACACACAACAACGCGGACAGGGCCACCACACTCACACTGTGACGTGCAGTACAAGCGATACCGTACTATAGACGTTTCTGTTCACAAACCATGTGCTGTAGTCGAGGAACTGTCCCAAGAGCACAAAGATCATGTAGCTCACGAAGAAGTACGCTGTCACAAGATCGGAGCGCCTGAAAATAAGGTATAAAATAACGAAGTAGTTACTTTGATGGTATACACTCAGATCGTAAAAGATACCAAGGTGTAAATTTAATTAATTTAGTGAGACATTCCCTCACAAATTTCGGCACTACCTAAACCCAAGGGTTTATAAGCGCAACAATGTATTTATATCGGAAACTTTAACAAAAAGTAACCTAATTAAACATTTTATACAGTTTTTACAGCAAACAACATAACTCTATCCTAGATAATGTCGGGCCCAAAAACAGTTCAAACAGCCACGCCAAAAGAAAAATCCCATTGGGCATACGGAACTGACTCCTTCCGATCTATGCCACTGTAAGATCTGGCTCTTGTCGATACGAAATATGATCTGCGTACACGTTTGCAGGCGTTATCTCACCTATTTTGTTGCCACCTATTTTCCAGGGCAAAGTTGCCGAGTTTTTCTTGTCACTGCAGTTTTACCTGACTCAGTTTCGGATTGTGGATCTGGCTCATTTCTGAAAAATTGGCCGCGCATGTGCTCAATTCGTCGCAAATGTCGTTTCAAGGCGATAGCCGGGTGGAGCCCCTGCCAAATAAATTCATTCAAATTTGCCGCGTTACGCTGCTCCACTGTGACGCCCGTTCGCCATGCGCGGTCCGCACGCCACCTACTGGAATCTCATTACTGTTGAACATCTTGGAATGCCCCCAGTAACTATACTGGCGCGGGCGACAGCAGGCGACGGTGGGATTTTTTTCTGCAGTTGTAGTATTTCCTTTTCTATCGCAAAAAATCGAGCATAAATGTATTTTTTAACAAAGAAACACTTCAAATATCACCTATGTATTTATTTTGTGCCTTCGATTTGCGTAATGTCTTGTTTTTGTTCAGAAATATTGACAAGTGTGAACACTGCCACCAGATCCGGATGCTTATGAATGGCTGTGGGTATATAAACGTGTTGCTCAACTTCTGTTTTAGTTTGGCCGGCCCGCTGATTTGAGGGACAGACAGACAGGTAGACAAACAGACATATAGACAGACCGAACTTTCTGCGTTGAAGTAGCCTAAGAAAGACCATCGACTTAAAAAAAAAACACCTCGTGTCCGGCAATGGTCAGCTACAACACCTTCGTCATTCTATTCCTGTGCGTGAGTGGTAGCTTCCCTGAAATTTTTACGGTAGTCGTATGCTTGGCCACGTCATTCCCCAAATTAGCATACTATTTGGTTGAGCTTATTGGTCGTTCTGGGGCAGTGAGCGCAATCGGACAGAAGTTAAAAGTAGTTGCAAAATCACATCATTCATCCGACATATAAACAATTTTGTGCTCTGGAGAAACCTCACAAGTTCGTGATGATTTTTTAAAGAGCACTAATAGGCATCTAAACACCTATTCAGCTTGCCTTCTAACAAATTTGTTTGGGATATTATAGAAGCCGCTGGATGGTTTCATATCTATGCTGAGTAATAAACGAAGACTTCCTGATTCCATTCTAATTCGTTCGCCCGGTACTTCGCCTACATTGGCCCCGCTGCATTTATCATGCCAGCCATACTACAAAAGGAAGCGCGAAAGTTCACCTCACTCCCTTTAGCCGCGTAACCAGCCGACAGTAGCAAGCGCAGCGCCCCTGCTCGGCCGCGCGCCTGCTCCGGCTACGGTCGCCGTGGCCCACAAAATTTTGACAAAGAATGTACCTGGCTGGCCCCCACCGAACGTGTAACCAACCGGGGTATCGTCTGCAGAAAGCGTCCACAGGTGCTATTTTTTGAACGCGTTAAATAGCATTCAAGATGTCACAAATAAATAAAACAAAACGAAATACTCAGCGGGTAATATTCCATAGCATGGATAAGAGAAAATATACACCAAAAACCACTTGGCGCCCGCTGTTTTTTATAGTGGGTAAGAAAAAAAAAAACAGCAAGGAACACTCGGCGCGGGGTGAACTTCCATGGGCTACGACGCGTTAGACAGCCCCACTATGGCAAAGAAAGCCAGGGTGCATAAAAAAATTTCGCCCGCAGTATTGGCTGGTATTCAGTTTCCGTGGGAGCAGTGTCGCAGAACGGTGGATAGTGATTCTGTACGAAGTAGCTTGCATTTCCGAGCAAAGAAGGCCGTTAGCAAACGTATTTTTCTACCCACCGAATTGCAACTTGTCATCATCATGCAAAAATTAGTCACGTAAGCATCAGTACATGTCGCAAACACGCGTTTCCAAGTGGAGCTCCAAACGCTTTTACTAGGTCTAACTGCAGTCACACTCACATATGGCCGAGCAGCTGAAGTGGAGTTGTGAATGCGTGGTTTTCTCGCATTCAACAGGCCCATGGTTTGATAGCCCTTAACACAAAGTTACACATTTTTCTTTTCAGCTCAAATATTTCCCTCTTATTCGCTTTGCACCTTCCGCCATTTTGCCTGTAATCGTCTGGTTACGATGCCGGATGTCGGCATACCGAATCACTTGATACTTTCGCATTTGTCCTGCCCGTTTACCCGAGCCAATTGGGTGGTATGGCACTAGCGATACGGCTTGATAGCGTACCTGACGGGCCCGAGCATGTTGAGCACTGTGGTCGCTGCAACGCATATGTCCTTCGTGCTCTCAGCGCCCTGCAATGGCCTGAAAAACACCAATGTATTGGGGGAACGTTTGAAATATTTAAATATGTTATAACCGGTAGCAAGCAAATTCACGAGACCACTTTTACTGGGGTTATGGCCAGCACACCAGTGTTTACCAGACTCTAACTCATACCAATACAAACGTCCCCGCTCGAGTCTTATTGCATGCCTAAAACACCATACTAATCAGCAAATTAATGTATGTATACATAAATCAACATAAAAAAAGGTCGTAATTGGGACCAGTGTGCTGCGTAATTCCTAATGAATTTACAGGTCAGTTGTATTTTAAGGTGAAAATATACTCGCACAAGGAACAGTAAGTAGCTCCAAGGGGCGCCTCGTTCACGAAGCCCGTCGTGAACTCGGGGGCCCCAGGACGAGGCGCGCGCGATGGTAATGATGTAAAAATGATGGATATGATGGGTGTGTACAGGGAAGAGATTGGTCCCACTACCGGATGAGGATTCGCACTGTTCACAGGAGCCCTGTTGTGCAACAATCAAGTATGAATTACAAAAATATGCCGTCAGAGTATATAGATTGCCTGTGGCGGTAAATGGCTTTTCCAGTGCAATGACCCATACTAAATTTATAGCCGTTATTGGGCAGGCTATCTGTAAAAAATAGACGTAAATTTGCGCCACCATTCTAAAAATATTTGTGACAGCGGTGACAGCCTTCGTGTACGTTAGTGCCTCTGGACCGCTTCCGTCAGAATATTTACTGGGAGACGGCATTTGTCAAAATAGCAACAGCTTAGCCGGTAACCTCGCAGGGTGCGTTTCGGTAGGGTATTTGTTTTATTTTCAGCATTCGCTGTAGGCACATCTCGAGCCATCGTACGGCCCATAGCCGTAGCCTGAGTGCTAATTCGTTTTGGTTGCACTGAGATGTGCTGTTGCATTCCCATGCGTTCATAATCTGCTCTTCATCAGCTATGAACTCCTTTACCGATTGTATAGGGAGTGTGCTCCAGCGGGGTGGTCTGCCAATGAACAGCCGATTCTTAGGCGGTTCGCGCTGCCGGTATCTCACACAACTTGCTTCTTCCTAAGAGTCATAGTAATCATACCCTCTATAAGACTTGCTCTTCAGCTTTAAACGATTGTTAGGAACTGAGGTAGTTTGTACAGGCGCCGCAGTGATGTAGTAAATTGCCCTAAATACTTCATCCTATGTATCAGGCCAGAAGTTCGTATTGTGAGCACCAGGAATGCACATTGAGAGTATTCCGCGTTAAAACCGCATCATCATAATCATCTATTCTGGTCACCAAGGGGTATGCTCCTCGAGCACTCGCAGCCAGCCGCCCATCGTCATTATCATCTGTGGATAATCTTCATCATCGTGCGTTCGGCCTCCTCGGAACGTTCGGAGTCAGCAAGCTCTGCGGAACGTTCGGAGACAGCAATAAACGCGATCTCCAGGAACAACCCTTCTCTCTCAAGGGGCAGCACCACAACATCGCCTGCGTTAATGTCGTCCGAGGAGAGCGAGAGAATTCCCTCACAACCAGCTTCCAAAACATCACCAGATTGCTGCTTGATTGTGTGCTGGGGCGAATATAGACAACTGGAATTATAAGTATCGTCAATACGGATGGCGGGTTCACGGGAGAAAATAACGGCAGAGGTAGAGGAAAGAAAGCCCAATCTGAGGATAAGCTGGTGAGCACAGGGCGAAAGAACATCACATTGAATAGAATGGCGGAGTTCTCCAATTAATATGCCCACGGTAGCGGAGGGCCTGATGTCTTGATTATTTGCGCCATCTAAATAGGGACCGCCATACAGTCTTGACCTTTCGCAGACGGAAACACAGATCAGCATGAATCACAGAAATACTAGCTCCAGTATCCACTAACGCTTCCACTTCGATTCCTTCGACGAGAACTGATAACAAGTCACACAGAAGTTAGCGAGGAGTTGTAATCGGTCCAAAAAATGCGGTTTTCCCTCTAAAAACTACATTGTCTAGTTTTCCTACTGTTGGTTGGGGACGTTGCAGTTGGCGACAGGACGGAGAGGTGATAGGGTACGACGGAAGGGTGAAGGGCAACGACGTCGGGTCGGGCGAAAATCGCGAGGGCAGTTTCTGGCGTCATGAACGGGCGAAGGTTGTCGCGAAGGTGGCGAGTACAGGCGTTGACGAGGGGCGTATCCAAAGTAGGCGTCGCACTTATACGGCGTTCGTCCAGCTGGCATCACCGACAACACTGCAAAATGTACCCTCGGATGCTACAGTAATACCACACCGGCCGGTCGCTTGCTGGACGCGGTGCTCGCCAAGCTGGGAATGGAGGCGGTGAAGGCGAAGGCGCAGAAATAGCCGTCAAGTGCCCATGAATAGTCGGAGGGGGAATTCGCTCCATGGGTAGGGATGGTCTCGTAACAGCTTCGGAGTACGACTGGACGTGCGTAAGAGCAAGACCAAAAGGCCATGGAACGTAGGCCATGCACGCTAGCTCCTCTTTGATTAATTCACGCAGGCCATGGACGTGTAAATGGGTGTTCTGGGAGCAGGTGGTGTCGCGGTTCTGTAGCTCCTTCCATATGATTGTTCCGATCAGAGTACGGAGCTCTGTATCCAAAAGGGAGCAGGAACGAGAACAATCATGTTGGAGGCGAATGGACTGCAGGTGGTCCAAGCGCTGACAGATCGTGCGTACACCAGCAATGGTGGTAGAGTTCTGAACCGCTAGCGCATTAACGGCGAAAGAGGCGATCCCTTTTTTTCCTTGTCCTTTTTCCTTGACATATCTTCGTAAGACCGACGGTACAGTGCGGTGACGCCTTCGATGTACTAAGTGTACGCCTCATTCGGAAGCTGCACACAGACCGCCGGTTGTCTTTTGGTTCTATCCGACCTGTTTGAGGACGTCCTAAAAATACGACACAGCTCTTCAACAAAGCCGGTACAGTCAGAGGTGTCTTTGTCATTGTTGCGGAACCAGGTCTTCGCCACTTCGGCCAGAGTAAATGAGACGTTCTAAAGTTTGAATTTATCGTCTCATTGGTTGAATGCGCTTACCCGGTTGAACTGAGCACGCCACTCTTCAACAGCGTCGTTGCGGAGACCAGAAAAAACGGAGGATCGCGCTCGGGACCAATGAGGGTAAAACAGGCTGGACCGGGGTCGCAGCGTTGCTGCCCGACTGGCTGCTCTCGTGGTGCATGGAGTTGGCGGGCAGAAGCAACCTCCGACCTGAACGGAGATCCAGTGGTGCGACCGCGAGAGGTAGGCAGCGGGAAGAAAAGCACCCTCCACCACTTGAGAGAGGCGGGTTTTTCCTGGATACCGCATTTATTAGCTTGCTGACCCCGAATGTTCCGAGGAGGCCGAGCGCACGATGATGAAGATTATCCACAAATGGTAATGACAATGGGCGGCTGGCTATGAGTGATTGAGGAGCATACCCCTTGGGGTACCAGAATGGATGATGATGATGCCGGGTTCACGGGGAATATTCTGAATAGGCATTCCTGATGCTCACAGTATCTATACCAGAAGGTGTTAAGTATAATGGGGTTGACCTATGTGCGACCAAGATAATAGTCTGTAACCCAGGGAGTACCGATTGCGCAGGTGCATCATGTACAGCGGAAGGCAGCAGGTCGCGGTGGCCAGCAGAGCGGTGGGTGTAACCAGGAGGAACCAGCCGAGGGCTCCCTTCATGCCTCGCTTGCTGCGTAAACGTATAGGCGACATCTGAGAAAGGCAATTCGACGCCGGGCAAGCCTGCACAAAATGTATGATGTGCAAGCAGGATCTCCGTTTATAAAGTCCGAAAATCACAACGGGTATATTCAATGCACCTTTTATTCCAGCCATACCCACAATACCAAGTGAACAATTTTAAATTCCTTGTAGTAGCCCGGTTTATGACCTGAGTGCTAGTGTGCTTGAGCACCCTACTGCAGAAATTATGGTTGTGTGCGTTGTTTTTTAGATTTTTATAATGGCGTGAGAAAGAACTTAGCATAAGTCGGTACGACCGCAATATCGCAACAGTAGGAAGGGGGCAACCGGCAATAATGAGCAAAGGTTCCTAACTACTGCTTGTATACGCTTGTGGAACTGTCACCAACCGCAGCTTTTCTGCGAAAGCGTTCCTTACCGATGTTGGTCAAGCATTCGGCGTGCATGGCCCATATCTTGGCCTACTGCTCAAAGAATAAAAACTGGCTGATGAATGCTCGAAAACACACCACATTCCTAAGAAAAGACGGCCCAAACGAAGGAACTAAATACATTTTAAATTCAGCGCTGGGCGCTACGATTAGAACCAGGGTCCTCCGCAGTGAGAGACGAGCCAGGAGCCACTGGACCACCACAGCCTCAGGATTCGTGCTGACTAAAGGTGAGCCTCGTGAATGAACTGGGGCCTATGACCTGTAAACCTAAATTACAAAAGTGTATTCGATACTGCACAAAGTATATGAGCATGTTAATTATTCCACAAGTACCAATTAGGTGAGCGTGAAAGCACCCGCTAAAAGACTATGTAGGGCTAACAAGGGTGCTTGGTACAACCTCTCAGTTATGGAAACTCAAAAGAGGAAGAAAACGTCGCAAAAGAAAACAGATGATGATGATAAATATATGACACATGCGCACTACTATACACCTCCCACTGCAGGTAACACATCGTTACCGTGAACAGCAAGAACACACTGCCTACCACGCGACCGTTTTATAACTTTCATCGTTGCGGTGTGTCTGACGATGGACCCTGAACCGTCTACGTCAGCAGCCACCATGAAAGAATATCGGCATAACTGTTCGACAATTCAACACAAACGCTTTTGCATTCACTATTCATAAGGTGTGATAGTTGCCCTAGAATATTTGTTGGTCTCGTCTTTTCCAGATGCAGCACCACCTGACAGAGGAGTTGCAGTGTTTCAGGTGCATGAATTATCGTAATAGAGAGAAAGGAGGGACAGAAATTTGTCATTATCTATGGTGCTGCAAGCCGCCTCTATTATAAGCCATGATTGTTTTTTATAGGATTTCTATTCTTTTTTCTCTATAGCCTTTTTTGCTGTATAGCCTTCTATTCTCCTCGGTGGAACTGGAAGCTACGAAGCCCACTTAATTGCTATCCCCACCGGATCATTTCCTGTTCAAAATGAAATCATTGACTACGTTACTGAAATTCTATACAAGCTTCGGACACTGAATGACCATCTTCGATTGATCAACTAGACGTTATGTGTGTAAAAGACTTCGTTGTATCTGTAAAGAAGAAGCACCGACGTTCGTCCTGTAATTTTTTTGTCAGCCACTCTAGAAAAAGTTACAGGTCTTAAGTGCCGTGATGCGTAAGGTGTGTTGAGCTTTATTACATATTTTTCCTATTTTTCTTCTTTGCAGTGTCTCTAAAAGCAACAACTTGCATCTTTGAAATACTCTAAATCTTTTTGTAGGCTTTGTTTAAAAGGGTGCTGGAGGGAAATAGCCAAAATATAATTAAGGCCCCGCATTGGGTGAGTTGGTATAAGTTCATATCGTACGACAGCACAAACTCACAGACCCAAGAAAGGAAATACACATAAGCGCCCACTATCAACAGTTGTTCTTATTAAAGAATCACATATATCTGACACCAGGTGACAAACCGTGCACCATGAACAAGTAGACAAAGCAACGTCATGACTAGCTTTCATTGAAGAACCCAATCTCTCTTTTAAACGCAAGTAGACGAAGCAACGTCATGACTAGCTTTCATTGAGGAACCCTATCTCTCTTTTAAACAAGTTAATATAATCCTGGCTCACACATTTACTCCCTCTCTTACCAATGCGGTGTGCTTCCACAATTTCGCGAATATTACGGTGATTGAGTCTGAAAATGACCATCGTCTCAGAACGGGATGACACTGGTACTCGCACTCACGGGAGTGCCCAGCCCAGTGAGGATGGCCACTTTGTTTAAGCGTGGCTCTGGTTCCCTTAGCCTCGTGCTAACACACCGGCCAGTGTGGCCGATAAACGAAGCACCACATGACGGGAGTATTTGATAAACAAGGTTTGTGGTGCATTCAACGCAGACTTTTTCATGGGTGATACCACATGTCCCTTTTCGAACACGAGCTCTTGTTTCAGATTGCGTTTGGACTGCCGGACAAATGCTCATGATCTCCACAGGCGCCGAAATGCCACCTTGACACCTAATACGTATAGCACCTTCTTAAGACCATGCGATAGTTTGAGCACATATCGAATAACAGCAAGGCTGGTGTTTTTTGTTTATTCTGGGCACTGTTTTTTCCTTGTGTTTTTCTCTTTCTAATACCTCCTTTGGTCCGTGTGTGTTTGCTCTGTTACGCGATACGTCAAATTACAATGTGTGGTAGGATTGTGTAGTTCTACTTGGGTAATCCTCTATGTGAATACTCAGCGAAAGTCTGCAAAAAATCGTGCACCCCTCCATCTAACGACGACGATGGTTGAACGCGAAGCTTTCTCGTGATGAATCCTGCGGTTGGCCAATCCCAGACTGCGAGTATGTGCTACTCCGGAGGTACGCACCACCATTCTAGAATACCCACAGCTACTCTCGGATGTGCACTCCGTAGACCTAACGTTTGGGCTTGGGTGTACGGCGCGAAGCGTGTGCACGTCGTTCGCTTCGAGCATGTCGAAATTGAGCAATAGGATAGACGACAGCTTCATAAGGCGAGGGACGCACGCTTGATTATGGCCACGGGAAGCGTTATTTCTTTCACTTCACGCGTGATCATTCATCGTCATCGTCAGGGAAAGTTGAATTTTTTGCAGGGCGTATCGGCCTGCACTGTCATCAGTGAGAACACTAAACCTTCACTATAATATTTAATTGTAACGACCATAAGAAGAGAGGACGGTGTGCGGCCTTCGCGCCACCTAACGATCATATGCAATCCCGCCACACAGGCTTTTAGGGGAAGTTCGATGGCATTCATCGTGTTATTTTCTATTTCTATGTATTTCATGCTTAACGTCAAACCCTTATGCATGCACATTTTATGTGGGTTGAACCCAGCTGCAGCCCACGGCCTGTACTGAGTGTCGTCGCAGCCCTTATTGCTAATCGGCGAAGAGCTCGGATCGAAAACATCACTTTAAGTGGCATATTACTCGCGAAAAAAAAAACTGCGGGTGATAACTGCGTGATAAACTCTCAATCAGATTAAACAATCTCAATATACAACTGATAAAATAATTCGACCGTGTTTGTAGTGTGCGTTAATACAAACGCACACAAAAAGAAACGAAAAGGAACGTGACGGAAAGCGAGCCCCTAGTTTTCATAGTATAGATCCTTCGATCTCGAGCGATCACTGTGGGAGCCCCACCACCGCTCTCTTCTGAAATTCCTCCGAGAAACTGGTACGAGCCTGTATCTTTGGGACGGCAATTTGTGCTTCAGGCCAGGCTATCGCAAGTAAAAAAATATTATGGATCCTCCTACAAGCTAGCACTGGGCGCCACACTTAATTCAGGCTCTAGTTCACTGAATTCATCTACCAGCACCCACGTGAAGAAAGGAGTGTGTAATAGCCGGAAAAGACAGGATATATGCAGTTGCCTGCGTCTCACATGATGCCGTGCTGCAAGAGAGCCTCCCTGGCAGCCACGGTGAGGGAACTGGACAGGCTGCTGGTCATGGTCACGAGAGAGCAGCACAGGAGAAGCGCCGTCCGCAGAGAATCGTGCAGGCTAAACGTCAAACCCGAGGTAAGAGTGATTTATGTAAGGCGTTAGAAACTGTATGCCCATCATAGTACCTAGGTTTTGTGACAAGACGCCGGAAAAGGCATTATGCGGAAAAGGCCTTAATGCTACGATGGACATAAGGGACTAAGCAACAAAGGCATGCAACAAGAGAAACTGACAGCAAAGCTTATATCATCTGATTGGCTAAGTAAACACGAATTCTACCCTTTTTCAGATACCCTAATATACATCAGAGTTAGGGCGAACGCAATGCAGTCCTTGCTGTCCAGTATGGCGCTAAAAGCGTAAACCTAAATAGACATGTAATTTAAGAACCTTATTTATATCGTAATGGAGACTTACTCAAGCGCCCAAATGTGGAAAATCAGTCCCATGCTAACAAGGTTTTAAAGTTTATCTGCCACTACTTAAGCCTTGTAAGCCCACCGAATCATTTGTGTAATGATGGTGGTACAAATTCGGCTACGTTCCGATTTCCGGGGATGAACAGAACGCTCAGAAGGTAATTTGGTCTTACAATACGAGGTTAAACGCAACCGTACTAGGCGCCGAATGTATCTAATATACCGCAGGCAGAATTTTCGAGTACCAAGACGGTGACGATCGTCTGGCAAAATAAATCGTTATCCGTTAGCATAGAACACACTCATGCATCATGGTCTTTATGGCCATTTACTCTGAATCTCAATTCCATCGTCATCGAGCCGCTGGGCACCGCATGTTGGCAGGACTCTTTAAAAACCGCATATTTCACTCGCACAACTTGATGATGCGTTAAAGTTTTGGGCAACACAGGAGAAAGTAATGAAGGCTAGCTTTGACTTTGTTACACTTTTGGTTTTTGTGATTCTATAGTCTAAAAGGTTCAGTTTATATTTTTATGCCGTTTCAGCTATTTTAAATACTAATCTTTCGGCCTTGAAGATTTTGTTCTTGAGTTCACAGTTCGTTCAACAGCCAGATTCACATTTGCAAAAAAAAAAAAAAAACAGAAAGGCAAAGCCGAAACACCTAAGGGAAATATAGTGAGCGTGTGGTTATCGCTTTGTGTAATTTTTGTATACTCCGGCGCAAAACATGATTACAGCCAATTGAAAGATTTAACAGCAAACCACGAAGAAAATATCCGTTTACACTGGATTTTCTTGTCAGTTACACAGCATAGAAAACAACAAGAAAACTCCAAAACCTTTCACTTCCTGAATGACCAAAACACATTGAATAAAATTCACATTAGTGGTGCATCCCCCTTCCCCACTTCGCTGTTGAGATACCCTAGGGTGAGAACACGTACTTAACTTTTCAGACTGAATGTGAATTATAATGCGTGAAATGATATTGAAACATTTTTGCGCCAATTGGTCCAATTGATATTGCGTCAATTCGCGCCAATTGATATTGCGCCAATGAATTTGCGCCAATTGATATTGAAACTTTTTTTACGCCAATCGGGGCTTGAAATTGGGAAGAGTGTTCCTCTACGGGACAAAGGAGCGAACATTTCTAGGAGTATGGTTCAACGAAAATTTAACTTAAAGCGCTCACATTACACCATCAGGCAAGGAACTGACCCGAACCGTTGGAATGTTGCACCGAATCGCGCACGTCATTCCACTGTGGTTAAAAGTAGAAAGTATAACAACCTTTATTACTCCAAGTTATGCTATGATGCACTTGTATAGGGAACTACGACTTATCAAAATTACAAATAATTATTACCTTCCACTCTAGAATGCTAAGCATACACGTTAATTGCGGAGGCTACATCAGTAACCTGCGAACGGTTCCACTATTCGGGCAATACTTCATGCTTCTAGCGGACCAGAAGTATTACATCAGACTTCTGCAAATTATCCGTAAAAATAAGGCACTGCTCGGGTTCAACGAACGCGACGGAACGTACTATTCCTTAAGGCATTGAAATCGGCATACTCCTATAACCAGAACCAATTATGAACAACATGTGTTATCATATCAAACCATTGTAGTCCTATGCAAACTACCTGATCATATGTGCTTTATGTCATCATTAAAAATTTACCAGCCAAATCAGAGATGTAGTTCTAAAAAAGAACATTCGTTTCTCTTAAGTCCGAAAAAACCGTTTACATATATGGTGTTGTTTCTCGTAATTTATTTCTTCAATATTTTCTTCATTTTCTAAGAATTGCGAAACTAGAAGTACGTAAATAAAACAATTCAGCAATCACTTCTCTGCACATGCTCTGTAAATAAATTGTTACCTGGATCCTTTCGTGTGCATGTGATAGCTTTTACAACATACACTACAGTAATCCCTTTTGAAAACCCTGCGTCCTATTTAAGTGCTATTTTTAGAGATCCTGCTCGTCCAGTTTGTTGCGGGCTATTGCCATATTGGCTACCTAACTGTAGTGTTGATAAATATATGTTATAGTATGACAGTTGGTTGCACATTTTTTCAATGCGCCATGCACCTGCCAACATGAAGCCATGCGGCTCCGCCAAGCTGTGTTCCCTCAGCTTTTTCCGCAGGCCTGCAGCATATTGCCCCCTGTAATGAAAAATAAACCAGTCTAATAAAAGCTGCTACTTTCATTGTTACAGTGAATAGTTCAAAAGTAGAGGAACGTATCGACCTCGTAATACCGGTCGACGAACTCGGGATTGATGTTGCAAGCTACCGCAGTGAGAAGGGGACTTTTTGTTCAGGGGTGTTATATATACAGGGTCATCAAAGTTAAGTGGACAGGTTTTTTAAAAGTAGGCAAATAGATTTACGTGAAAACCACCTCTACAGTAACGTTTGGCGCCGAGGGGGACAAAGAATTAGGTGGTAATTATTGATGTCGGTGGCCTAATTAACTAAAATTGATTAATTAACTGTTTCGTGGCTGCAGTAACCAAGCATGTTTGTAATGGAAAGTTGGACGCAATCGTGTTTCCACGCAGTTTAATTTAGCAGAATTCTTCTAGCGCATCAGTACTCTGAGATATCGAACTGAAAAGTTTAATTGCCGTTCGCATGATATTACGTATTCAAGACAGTCAAGACCAGCGCAAAGCTCCTCACTTTTGTGACGTTCCTGCTGTGTACCCTCTTTACTTTGACAACGGGGTTGAGGCATAGTCAAAGTGATACAGTCAAACCCGGCTATAACGAACCCGGATAGAGCGAATTATGCTATATATCGAACAAAAATAATTAGGTTACGGAAATACATGGGAAACATATTCCTTATAACGAAGTTCACATCCGATATATCGAACTCTGGGCGCCTAGAATGGCCGCCGAAATGCATGATCTCGAGCTGCGATTGAGATGTGGATTGGCCGCGACCACGGAGCAAGAGCCGCGCCTGAGACATTGCGCCTCGCACGGAGCGACGTGACGCCCAATACTTTTCGTAACTGTTTCCGATGCGCGGGACTCAGGACGAAACCCGCCCAGTCAGCGAGTCCGGACCAAGACAGCAGCATCGGTGAACGGTGGGAGAGCTCGCCAACGTTCCCGATGATGTCACGAGTGAAATCCGTCCGACGCTTATAATAAAGCGCTTTCGGCAGTCGATGTGCTCCGCCAATGCTTCTTAGATTTTTGAGGACGCGGACTCGAACTGGTGCAAACAATGTTTCGTGTAGAGAATGCTATGCTAGTTGAAGCCGTCAAAACAAAATTGAAAACAAAAATCACAGTTTTTTTTGTGCAGTAGCTTTATTACTTGCTTTATTACTTGCTTAATAAAGTAGCTTTATTACTTGCAATAAATGGTTTATTTTGGTATAGTAATGGCTACTGTACTGTGTTCGTTTCTGCATACGTGGATGGCGGAGTTGGGGAGGGCGCGGGGGCTCCCGCGGATTGCGACCTCGTAACAATAAGCTCGTTATAGGCGGGTTCGGATATATCGAACTATTGGATATATCGAACTAATCGCGGTGCATATTGCAGTTCGCTATAAACGGGTTTGACTGTAACTGGAAACCTTTCAGTCTTGGCTGGCGTTATCGCAATCTGCAGTACTCGGAACAGCTGTCGAAACAAAGAACAAAGGGGAGGAGCTTTGCGACTATCTTCGCTGTGTAGCATGCGTAATTATGCGAATGGCAATTAAACTTCGCAGTTCGATATCTCGGAGTACGGATGCGCTAGAAGAATTCTGCCAAATGAAACTGCGTAGGAAGACAATTGCGTATAACTTTTCAATACAAACATGCCTATTTACTGCAGCCCCTAAAAAATTAAATATTCAATTTAAGGTAATTAGCCCACTGCATCAATAATTACCACTTCATTATGTGTCCCCCTGGGCGCATAACCTTACTGTAAAGGTAGTTTGCACGTAAATTTATGCACCTAATTTAAAAATAATCCTGCCGATCAGCCTGTATAATCCACAACCATATTTAAGTAGGGGTTTAGCATTGTTATGAGTTATTAGGCGATTGCTACTTGAATTTCATACTGTTATAGTCAAGGAGACAAATTAGCGTAGGTTTATTTTATAAAACAGATTACCGCTCATTTCTAGCCATTTTCTGCAATCCGTCGTTTTCACCGGATCTTTTTCAAGAGCGGGCTCTTCTCATGCGTTTCAAAACTGCCCTTCATAAAGACACAGTTAAGATGAAGGTGGACGTGGTTCGATAGTTTTAACGGCCATTTGTAGTGTATTTTCAGAGCCCGCTCTGAACAAAAAACTCCGAAAAGTCAATTTTATTCAAACATTTGCGGAGTCCAGTAACACTCGTATTCACGCACAAGTAATCAAAAATGCCGGTCAGCTATAGGCGGCACTGCTGAATGAAATGTAAAACTGGGTTTTCTACGAAATTTCGGATTTGAAGCCTTCTTAACATAACAAAAACAATCAAGCGTGGCTCTGTTATATTTTAAACTGCCAAACACTTTACACTCAGTTTCGAAACAACAGATGCAAGCAATGTTTACCAACCTTTTTTCTGTTATTTGAACGGCCCTGCTCTTTTGTCACTGAAGATGTATAATTGTAAGCAGTAGTAGTGCTATGATCATGCTGCCCAATGTGGTTACCAATGCGAACGTCATTTCACTTGCTCGACGCCACACACCGCAAACTTAACGGAGAACTATTGCAGCGAATCTACAGCCCAGTGGCTACTTGTTCAGACGTCTATGCCTACCTTAATGGGTTTGCCAGATTATCACCCTTGGGCGACACTGTCGAAGAGGCAAAAGCTGCAAATACAGAGCAATTGAAATGTTGAAATTTCAACCGCATTGAAACATACCTAAATTGATTTGAAACAAGCAAGGAGTATATTACGCGTACGTCACAAACGTTATCTTCAAACCGAAAGTTGATTGCGACAAGTGCGGAGACGTTGTTCGCCTAAAGAATAGTGCTTAGAGTTAAAGATCAGTAAAACAGTTTATTCTGTATTAGTGGCAACTGTGCATTATGGCGCCTGCTTTTGTGACTACCATTACACGTTGCACTACAACTGGAGGAAAGGTACGTCCACGAATAGATATAACTAGCTCCATTCTCTGTCATGCGAATCCCCGCTTTACAAACAACTTTTCTTATCTGCTGTACCCTGAATTTAATCCGTGACGCCCGCCAATTATTCCGTCTACCCCTTTTATGCAGCGAGCGTGTTAATAGTGTCGCCCACCTTGCGGAAGTAATCCGCACGGCAAGTCTATCGAACGTCCCTTTCACATATTGGTTAAGAACACCCCTCCATTGTTCCGAGCATGCTTGCCCTAAAACGTGTTGCACAGTTCTCATTGATTCTGGCTGACACGCGTCATGTCACTGGAGCGACTTATAGAATGCAATGACAAGTACTCGTTTTCTAACGATCATTTAAACCCTTACTGAAGGTGAGGCGCTGCAGCATTTGCTTAAAAGTAGCACATGTGAATTAGGCTTGTACACATCCTGTATAAAATTCACTGTTGTATCCCTTTATATTGGGTGTATTGAGGAACGCTAGAGTTCGTCCTGTGGCTTTCCTTCTCTTGTGTTCTGTCCTTGCGCTAGTACAATGTACCGAGTGTATTCAAACCAACTAGCGGAACTTTCCGTCCTTAATTCTGCCCTTAATTTGTTTCCCTTATCTTAGATGATGTAACGACGGTGAATGAAGTACAGGATGGAAATAATGTTGAAGTGTACCCTACTTGAAAATACCCTACTTTGTAAATATTGTGTGGTGAAAAAACAAGCAAGCACTTTCACAAAGCATATGCAGGAGGTATTTATTGGAATCCCTTGTCGAAACCTAATCGGAGCCGGAGATCGAAACCCAGGCGCTCAAATTCAGACTACGAAATCCGTTAAGGATTTGCTCCATCCACGCCAATGTTAGAGGAAGCATGTCAGGTACAGGTGCGACACAATGCTCTTTTCAAGGTATGTAGGAAGACTATCTTTGTTCAAGGTACATTAAATAGATCATACCAACCTCGCGGGCTGGTTTGTCGGCCGTGATTGTAATGCAATGCGCTATGAACGCGACAAACCGAATTAAACGACACATCACATAGCGCAGTCTGCGCTGTATGGTTGTATCATGCACTTACCACCTCACATTATTGTCGTATACAGTTTTAACCAATATAGCCTGCATTTATTAAAACAATTTTGCCCAGCTTCTACAGCTAGTGCTCCGCTACAGGCTGTTTAAAAGCACGAGCGGAATGAAATATTTTTCGCTCGAAGAGGTGGGAATGGGCGACCATACTTCCATCACTGGCCTTCTGGCCTAACCAGCTGATTGACCCTTTTGTCGGAGAGGCTGTCCCGTCCGACGTAGGAACACATTGCAGAGAGATCGCGCTATCGCGCCTAAGAATGCTGGTAGTCGATGTGCGGCGTGAACCTGGGTTCGTGATTGGGGCCTTCGCAAGAGCTGATCCCGATGAGCGAGCAGCGGTTGCGGGAGAAGGGACGACGCCGCTTTCTGAATGAGAGGGTGATCCGCGCGAGGCCTCAACGGTCCCTTGTTTCCATGGCTCTTGATCCGGCTGCTCAATGGTGAGTCGTGTCTGTTGCTGCTTGTCAGAAGCATGAGGTACCTGGGAAGTGATGCACGTGCATGGATGAAGGCAACGTTTACGAACTGATGTGACAATTATTCTTTTAAAAGAATAACGAGACGAGTTAGGTGAGTGTTCGTGGGGTATAGCGAAAGTAAAGTATTTAGTAACTGCTAGCTTTGCCTGTCAGAACCGTAGGCGTTCACAAACGATAATGTTCACCAAAACATGGATCTACAAAACCCAATAGAAAACAGAGAATGTGGGGATTTTTAAATGCTGAGGCTTGATTTTATTCCTAACGTAGACAAACAATTTTTCCCTCAATTTTCCGGCACGTTCCCTGTTTCATTTCCCGCTAAAATGTCGCAATCCAAACCGATTACGTACCAAGAGAAAAAGTATACTGTTACTGTAATTCACATGGAACAGATGGTTGCAGCACCAGTTTCCTGTCTACTACACCTTCTAAGAAACTCTATGCGCTCCTACTTCTCCGAACAAACTACACGAGACCCGTATCTGCTCACTTCGCGGCAAATGACCGTAAAAGATGCTAGTCTTCTGCCGCCCCTGCCACGTAAAAGCCTCTCTTTTTGCCCCGCCCACCTCACACGTTCTTGCCCTCCCGTCTCGCGTACCCCCCATAAACGCGCTGGAGGTTCGCCAAAGTCAATTCAATTTTCCCGCGTCTCATTGCTCGCGCGCCATCTACTGGAACCTCTCGTTACTCTTGCCCTTCTATAGGCCTCCTGCGCTGCCCAGGGGGCGCTGCGCAAGCAGCTTCCGGGTAGCACTTCCGGGTAGTACAAAGCTGCGCGGGTCCCATAGGATCGCGTGTTGACAGAAGCAAAATGAGCTCGATGGTCCCAATTGTTTTGCGACATGGCCACCAGCCCATCCCCGACGAGCCCGGTCTCTTCTGGCGATCAACTTGGCATTAGTGGGGAAAGCTTTGCAGCGCTAAATACGTTTACAGCGCCGATGAAAGCGCCTGGACGGTGACGGCGCTCTCCCACTCGCAGGTTCACTGTACATTTGAAGTGAGTTTAAACTAATACTCTAGGTGACAAGGACTTTTCAACAACAGCCGATCAAAAAACAAGAGTGGCGAAATCGGCGATGATCGCGCTTTAAAAAGCCAGAGTCCGGCGGACCGCTGGCTCGCCTGCTGCGGTGCGCCGCTCTTTTACGTACCTGCGCTCTATGCGTGCACTTTCATTATAAACAGTGCTCGTTTGCATCGCCGTTACGAATACATGGTGCAGCGTTAGCTTGCCGTTTTGTTTCGTCTCTCAGTGACAAAATGCAGCGAGCGTCAAAAACGTGAAATCTGTTTGGCGATTCCGAAATTAAGGTGGTCGGGCGAACTCAGAGGCTGTTGGCTTTCTTTGTTTGCTCACACACACTTTACTTAATTACGCTCTTGCATTATATATTCCCAGTTCGCACTTAATAGGCTAGAATGAGGGTCAGACACGTTTTGAATTGTAGGGCCGAGTTTCATATTTGAGAATAATCTGGCCAAGTGTGAAGATGGGGGACAATTCAACTCGAAGCGACAAATTCTCTGTTCTTGTCTCGCTGCCTAACTCCATTTGAAGACAAAACTGGCGTGTCGGCGTTCAGATTATTAGCGACGACCCCTGCACTAGAAGATAACCAACAGAGTCAGTGATGATCGTATGTAAATATTTGGGGCCGCGCGCGGTGTATGTGGCTGTTATGTTAGGCAAATATAGAAGTACACATCTTTGCAGGTAGCGGGCGTGCGATTTGGTGCTTGTTTTGCGTCCTTCAATCACGCTTAATTTGTTTATTTGACGCCATTGCCTCACCTACTCGCTAGTATACATGTACCCTGCTGTTCGTAAATCGTGCGGCGTAAGAGGTTACACAAGAATCATTTAGTTTGCGAAAATACAAAACAAAATTTCCACTCGTTTTCGAGGTGGTGCCAGGCCAGCAGTGTCAGCTGAGTCGACTGTGTAATTCCTGCGTTCGCTTGCATGCTCCCACTGAAACAACATTTTGCAGTTACCAGCAGCGTTCCGTGTTTATGCTACTCGTGAACTTTCCTTTGTCGACCGCACGCAAGAAGAAAGGACGATAATGGTCGTCAGGAAGTTAGACCAGCCGACCTGGCGATACTGTCCCACGCCGCGACGACCGCGACAGCTCGCTCAAAAGAAAGCCAATAAATCGGCTTGTTTTAGCGGATATTATTTTGTTTAGCCTCTGCAGCTACTTTAAGACCTATTTCATACTGTATGCAGTCCTTTAAACGCGCCACAAAGCGATTAAACTAAGTGCAACTAACTTTCACTCTGGCTTGTAATTGAAAACACATGGACGGCGGCGAGGGTCGTCTGCTTTTGTACTACCAAGAGGCGTCGGCCACAAGGGGCGCTGCATGTCGCCAAAACTCCAGCGCAGGAGGCGAATCCGTCACAAGGTGTCGGCGCGAGGTTTGGGATAGGGCGTGAGCCGTCTTTGTATTTTGGGGTCAAAATATTGTTTTCAACGAGTATTTTTAGATTTGCTGGTTCAAAAATCAAGCCCACTTGCACTTTCAATTTAAAAGAACATTGTTTGCACTTGTAATGTAATGTTTGCTAAAATAGGCCAGTTTGCTTGACATGTTGTTGACATGTTTCCTCTAGTTGAATTACGGTGACACGTTTAGTGGTTTGGAAAGGTTTTGGCTACATAAAGTTTCGGTTTCAGAATCTTCTCCCTTTGGCCAGAGGTGTTAGTGGTGGCGAAGGGAAACCTTGTTGGTATACATCAACGGAGGCGATTACTAGACCCTAGCCATTCGCAGCACCGCGAAAAAAAAATCTCGGGACAATTACGTCTGCCTACGCACTCTGAAGGAGGAAGCCTAGCGATACTTATCTACTTATCAACGGCTTATCTACTGTCGCATTGTCTTGCTTATCTTTCATCGCTATCGTTTCTTTGTGTTTCGACGCGGAATGCTTCCGCAGGCCGAAAGCCGTAGGTGATAGTGCAGTGGTGACGCACTGGGCTCCCACTTTAGAGAAATCCCATAAGTATTTATACAAAGCGACATTCTTGTTAGTACTACCGATGGCGTCCTGTCGGGAAACTGATCATTTCCCCAAAAGCTGGTTGTTCTTCCGAAAATGTCTGATCTCTGGACACAAGATGCGTGCGTAGAACGGAACTTTCATTCTGTCAAAGCGGTTACTTCAAGATCGCGAAGAAGGAACGGTTGTATAGGAGGCAACACGCGCACCAAATCATGAAGAAGTACAATAGTTTACTTTCATGTGATAAACCTCTTATCGGTATGCATTTGGGTCGTTCATCGGTACGTGTACTTAGTGTGCCAAAAATTGTAGCATGTGTTCGTTCTTTATTTGTAATTTAAATCTTTGGCGCTTTGACGATTGGTTGGACGCACTTCAAACGAAGGTTTGACGCACTGTGTTTTCGCCCTTCTCTCCACTTTCTTTAGGAAAGAACGGTACATATTTTTTAGTTTCTTTAAACAGCGGCGGCCATTTTCTTGACCGGCCACTAAAACAACAAACACCATGTTTTTTAGCACAATGGGGCATGTAGGCTTCGCTCTATATATCGGACCAACCTTTCCTTGAGGCACTCGTCTAGTGTATGAAAGATACTTTTAAATCTGCGAAATCTCGCCACTTTTACAGGTAAAGAAGTTTGCCTTTCTTGCGAACTGCAACCGCTCGCCTCTCTCCACTCGATCTGAGCTGTCGTCGCATCATCATATGATTAACTTTCCTGGCCCTTCGGTTGCTGCCAATCATTCGCCAACGCGTTCGTGATTAATTACCACGCAAGCGCACTAAGCCTAAGGCGTCCTTGTGGGCATTGGGATCTGACCGTCTCCGTCTCGTTTTAGCCCAGGAAGCTTCTAAGGAATCCCTGGGAAAATAAAGAATTGATTGAGTTGCATTGATTGAAAGTGTATTGTTTCGTGGGAAGTAAGAATAAGAAGTAAAAACAGCTTCCCGAGAGCACCCAATGCAGCTTTTGCCAGTCCTATAGCATGGGGGCGTTGGAAATAAGTGACCTTCGCCGCGTCTAAATAAACTGACGGTGATTAAAAGAAAACTTTATTCTACAGCAATATTTCGTGCGTCATAGCTTATTCGTTTCTGTTGTGAACATTTTCTGACATTTGCTAGTGACACTGTTTCGTAACAGGCAGGCAAAGAAAATTTTTCGAGTTTACAACACACGGCTACTCGAAAAAATACCTGTTGAGGGTTTGTCCTAATTTGTTTTATTAAACAGCACAGACATTACAAGGAAAGCCTACAGCGTACAACCTGCATTTATCGACGTAACAGCCGGCCAAAGGAAACGGCTCCGAATCCGTCGAATGGTTTCTTCGAAGTCATTCCACAAGTATTTCCCTGTTCTTGTCCCTGTTTCTGCTGCAAACACACTATTGTGCCCTTTCCAAGCTCTTCTGTTTGAGTTGCCGTGTTCGCCCGAATGGCTGGGTGAAGGTTGTCTAGGTGTACTATGGACTGGCTTCCAGTGCCCAACGGCGCACGTGAACGATATAGTTATTGCCGTACCTTCTCGCTCTTGTCGTACGTTGTCTCCAGAGTAAGGTCAGATATGGATCGGCACTCAGCTGGTCCGAAGCCTACGGTTGGCGTCCTGGGCGCCGGCGGGCTGCAGCCAATTCCGGTGATAAGCAGCTGTGGAACCCAGCTCATGGCACGAGGCCTAGGCTTCAGAATGGACGGACGGCGCACGTCCACCCTGGAGGGGACCACCGGAGAGCCCTCCTCTTCGTTCGCTGTGGCCTCTGCGACAACCGACGGCTGGGGGTCGCTGGCTTCTTTCGAAGTCGGTGTCTGGGGGACAGCTGACGAAGGAAGGTCGAGTCACATACCTAGCTTAACCCTCCGAGGCAGTCAGAAGGCACTGGGGCCCTTACGCAAATCAGAATTCCGCACGTATACTGTATAATTTGGTCGCAACGTACAATTGGGTCGCACGTATAATTGGTCGCAATATTTAAAACGCTAATTTGAGCTCGTGAGCCGTTACACAAGCAAAAAAGAGCTTCCGTCATTAGAAGTGTGCTTGAAAGAGAATAACACACTGGCGAAAAATGTATCAGCTCCAAGCGATGGAGGTACGTTTCATACACGTGATCATCGTTAAGTTAAAGCAAGGCTTGAAGACGTTTAGGGTAAGATGTTAATGCATAAACAAGGCAAGCAGTGTTTCTTTAACTGAAGAGCCTATCAGGTTGTTGTCTCTCTAGAATATGTGATAACTTCATATAGGTCATTCTTAACGCGGATCAGCAAGGCCGCTCCTCGATTATTGAAAATAGTAGCTGGCGGAGCTGCGTTGCTTTGATCAGTCTCCCATTGCATTTCGTCGCAGTGCGGCGGCCGACTGAAAATTACCATTTTTTTAGATTGGCGCAATCACAGCTAACGTTTCAGAGCCGCATCCAGGCCCAAGAAACTGAGTGTTCCCGATATTTGCAACTGACGTGATTTATGCAGGTATGAGAGGAAGTTGGGAAATGCGGGCGAGATAAAAGTGGGCTCAGTTGTGTCCTAACACGGTTCATTTCACGTTGCCGCTGCGTGTGCGTATGCCCTTGAAGCATACATAACATGTTAGCACCTCGCTGGGTGAATAATAATTGCAAATATGCCAATAAATACCCCAAAGCTAATAAAACTTGAAGAATGTTTGCCCTTTTATTAGTGCAGATTGTAATTGACCAAAAGAATAATTGGAAGATCCACTTGTGAATCCTTATGAGTCCCTGACGATCTCATCATCATCCACCCTAAAGGAACACTGAAGTGAATTTGTCAAGCTCCCGTTTTTGCGTGCACTGCTTAGACTGGCTGAAATTAACACACGTTTCATTCGTTATTTGGTTGATACGTCGGTAATTATTTTAACAAGCTTAAAGAAGAAAAACCACCAAGCGCGGACTGCGGCGGCCGCACCAAAAGGTTGTGACGTCGGGAGGAGGTGCACCGTGACTGGACGATGCCCAAGATTAGAATTCAAACAAGTTTCGCTTTCGGTTTTGCAGAACAACATGCTCGACATCCGACGTTATAGTTCGATGGGCATTCTCAATATCTCAAAAATCACCATAACGCGCTTCTGTCATGTTTTCGGCCGTAAAATGCCTAAGATAAGCCTGCAGAACGGTTTGAAATTGTAGCCACCACTACCTGAGGCCTATGCCGTGGATGAACGCCCTCCGTGTCACAGCAGACGCTCAAATGCCATGCGCTTTTCCCCCATATTTGGAGCGTTCCTCACGCATGCTGGTATTGTACAGAGCGTGTTCGCAACAGACCTGTCTGCTGATTCTTGGCTGTGCCCCCTACCCGCAAGCAGTCAGTGCTTATGGCAACAGCACGCCAACGAGAACTCGCTAGCGCATCACTGTCAGTCTGCGCACTTTCTGCGAACTCGCTCGAGGATCAGTGAACGTTGCGGCCCAAAAATGGTGAACTTAGGATAGAAAACATCGGCCGAAAACGAAAAAAATTAACATACAAAAAAAAAAGAACGTACCTTCGGGGATTCGAACTTGCGACTTGCAAAATAAACCACCTAGGTCTCCTGACCACTCGACCGCGGGCCAGAGCTGCCGACTTTGGAAATATAAGGCATATAACGTATAACCAGTTTACACGTTTACTTAGTTTTAGCATTCCAATCAGCTTAGGTGACTATTTGTTGCATAGCCCTCGTGAAATTGCATTTCTTAGACGGAAACGAGTTCGCAGATCTGTGGTCGTGCTGCTGCCCGCTGTGCTTGTTCACCCAGCGCAAAAAAGGTGCTTCCTGCTCCATAGTTGTACGCTGTGCATAAGCGTTTGGCCAATTTTATTTCCTTAGAGCCTATATTGACTTCGCTGACTTCTCCCCCCCTCAAGTTGCCTGACATTTTCCTACTAGGGTACCAGTCAGCGAAGCGTCGCATGTGCGCTTTTTGTAGCACTTGTGTGGAGCGACCTGGAATTCGAGCTAGATACAGTGTACAAACTAACAAAGTAAAGAAAGGCACACTCTTTCATTCATAAATGTGTCGTGGCTTATATTCAAATGAGCGAACGAATTGCGACGACCCGTCGGCGGCCGGCGGACTAAACGCTGGGCCGACTGAATCTCTCGGAAGGTCGGCGAGCCGTGCAGTAGCGCAGTCATGCCAAGTCATTTCCTCCTGACGTCACATGAAAACGCCACAGAAAATGGGCCAGGATACAGAGAGGAGGACAGCATTTTTCAATTGATTTTTCTACGAAATAAATTCGCGTAAACGCAGTCAGAGCAGTCGAAACATGGCCTATGGACTCAGAACGACCATATGCGCTAGTAATCCAGCAATGTTTACAAATCACGTCAGTGTCCCTTTAACTTGACACATCGTGCCAACCGTGATTTGCGTTAGTGTGGTCTCACTGCTGTTTGGACTGAGCATCCCACCGCAGTCACTAGTATTGTGACTCGCATCCCAGCTTGTCACCGATGTTGAAAATCAGCCATCCCGACGCTCTCACCACTGTTGAGACTGGGCCTCCACCGCAGCCAACCATGTTACGACTGGCCATCCGAGCGCAGTCACCGGTGAAGCGACGTTGCCTTGCTCCGTCCGCTATCGACGTGGTGCAGAGCAGAGTGATGAAGTTCTCGGGCCGACGAAAAGTTCAAGCAACATTTATATACAGTATGTACAAGGGTAAGCAAACCTTACATGGCTCGCACAAAGGCGACAGCACCTCTCCACTCGGCGCCTCCGAAACGTAACACAGAAGAATGCCTCAAGGCGGGTTTTATACCCCTGGGAGTCCGTTGGAGCACTGAGAAGTTTGAATCACTCAAATAACGACTCTCGCTGGCCGAAGTTTCAATCCGACGAATGGATGCGAAGGGGTTGCGTAAGCCGAGCCGCCACGATGGGGAAAGGGAGGGCGACGCCGTCGCCGTCTCTGCGAAGCTACCTCTAGGCGTGTGGCGGCATGTCGGTTGCCGGTCGTTAACTCGATGCATGATTCGGCCGATCGGCCGCGACGGGAAAAGGAGAGACGCCTCTGCGGCGATGCATGTTAGGGCCTGTCGGGCATGGGCGGTTTGGTCTGTTTTGGACGAGGCGTGAATCGGCCCCGCTGTTGGCACGTCGCCCCGTGCAACGAATGTGGGCCGGGCGCTCTGGCACAACAGTGCTCAGGTTTGCTCTTTTAAGCAGCGGAAATAGTTGGCTGTAGCTCCAATTGTTGCCTGCCTGTATCGACATTTCGTACCTGTCGTACCCATTCCACGTTTTCCCGCGTACTCGGTTCTTGACACTCTTCCCGCTCCATTTTAGAAAGCGTACAAGTGATTCGTTGTACGCGTAGGCGAGCTAAATGATAAGCTCACCGGGAAGAAAGAGCGGGCCGTTACCGTTCCGACTAAACGTCTCTCTGACAACTGTAGGTTATCAACGGCGCCACAGCAGTCAGTGCCGCCGCCGGCTTAGGGCTCGGTTTGACGTTCCCCTCTCCGCCCTCGCTCCATATCTGTTCTCTCGCTCTCTCTCGGCGAATTGGTGGCGCATAGTTTGGCTGACTTGCCCCATCTATTTCTCACGGAATAGGCACCAGTAACTATATCCAGAAACCTAATGCGCACAAAACGTAAGCTTCAGAGAGTAATGAAAAAATGATGCACCCCTCCGTCCAACGACGACGATGGTTGAACGCGAAGCTTTGTGGTGATAAATTGTTCGGTTAGCCAATCCCACACTGCGAGAATGTGCTACTATGGAGGTAGGCACCACCTTTCTAAAATACCCACAGCAACTCTCGGGTGTGCACTCCGTAGGCCTAGAGTTTGGGTTTGGGGAGTACGGCACGAATTGGTACCGCTGCTTGGCATTCCCTTCGACCATGTCGAAATGGAGCAATGGGGTAGACGCCGATTTCATAATGCGAGGGACCCAGGTTCGATTACAGACGCGGGAAGCGTTTTTCGTTTTCACTCCACCTACGATCATGCATCATCAGCGTCCGAGAAAGTTGGGTTTCCTGAAAGGCGTATTGGTATACAACGGCGTCAGCTTGGTCTGTAGGAGTAGGTGCTGGTATGGGATTGACTGTTGTGCTACAATTGCAACTCCTCCAGAGAGCTGCACGGAACCGTCCGTGTCTTTTCTAAATACAGAATAGTTTTAACGAAAGTTATTTCGGCTAGGTTTGAGATGCGTTTTTTAAAGACATAATACTCATTTGGTGTTGCGACAGCAATTTATAAAAATCGCCTAAATTTTTTAGAAGGCCTCTGCAGTTTCAGAGAACTATGTTATCAGCCACCATCAGAATACGCTCTAACAACGGTTGAGATTAGTGCTGTTCTGCCCTCCTCACAGGCTCACGTCGCCTTTCCAGGAGGCCTGAGCCTAGGTGGCTTTTGTTTTGTCCGGTCAATAGATGTGCCGCACCCTCGTTGCGTCCCACGCACGGGAGAGCTCGGCGTTGTGCCCATGGCTTCTTGTGAAGCCTCCACGTAGGGCTAGGCTGGCTGCTTGAGGAAGCATGCCTCTCAGCCGTCGGCAGCACAGCAGTGCCAGCTATGGGCCTAGCATGGGCATCAGGGGTTGCCGGGGCAACCTCGGATGCTTCTTTTGGAGCAGATGCAGCGGCCGTAGCCGCCGGCACCCCAGGGGGGAGTTGCGTTCCTTGGGGCCTCACTGGGAATGTATTAAGGTGCACTCTAGCCGAATGTAGCGCTGCCCGCTGACGCGCCAAACTGGAAAAGCTGGTGTGAGTCAAAAACAGTCTCTGGCGTGCTTCCCAAAAAGTCATGTTCTACTTGAACTGCAATGCAATGACTTTTTTTCCTTTTTACTTTGGGAAAGAGCGTGAGAATGCGACGTGGTCTCCTTTGCAATTTACAGAGTGAAATGGAGCTTCGCAGCTGTCAGACGTGTGGTCAGCAAGGCTACACTTGCGCATACTGCCTTGCCTCGGCAGCTTGTAAATCCATGACCAAATCTCTGACATTTGCAACACCGGGTAGCGTTCGGGATGTAAGAACGCACACGCATGTTAACATAGCCTGCCTCAACAGACTCAAGCGATATGCTTGTAAAGAAAGTGAGAATGACATGCTTGGTAGGTATTTGGTTTCCATCAATACGTATCTTGATTCTTTGAACATTGATGACATTCTGACCATCGAACCCCCCAAGAAGCTCTTGTTCAGACAAACTTATGCAATCTCCATCGGAGGATACACCCCTGGCAGTGTCCGTAGACCAGTGGGGTGTTACGGTCACAGGGTTGCCACCTACGGTAGTTAATTTGGTCAGTTTTGCACGCTGTTCTGCATGTTTGACTTCCAACAGGAGGTCGCCACATCCTAGCTTGCTAACTTTCTAGCCACTTCCTATCTCATTTGTTAGAACTTTGGCTACTAGAAATGGTGACAGGTGTCTCATAAAGGTTTCTTATTTTCAAAGTGCATGACATGGATTTCGGGAACGCTTTCTGAAGTTGTAAGATTTCGGTATCTGTGCTACTTCGCTGAGCCCCCGTTTTGGGGGTTAATCACTGAAAAAGATTTGGTTGCCATAAATTGTTGCTTATATTCAGCGGTCGTGCTGGCCGTCCACCATCGAGCCCAACATGGGAACGCAACTGATGTATGTTAGCCATACACGGCTGCTCTAACCCTGCGTAATTGATGGAGGTTGATTTTCGATCACAGGGTTCACCCTCGCAACCACGAAAAAAATGTGAAATTGGGGAATAAAATAGATGAAATGACAGCATAGAAAAGGAGATAGGAAAGAAATAGAGTTGAGAGGAGGACCGATAAAGGTTACTGACTTGTTCCCCCCCTGGTCGGGACCGACAGGGGCACCGTCTGCGGGTAGCGGGTGCCAAAGTGGCAAGCTTAAAGGGGCACTGACACAAAAATTTCGCATCTTGTTTTTTTTGTTGCGATAAGTAGCTAGTGGCCTACTTATAACCTGTAGAAACCTCATTTGTTTCAGCGTGCGACGGTTGTTTAATTAGAGGCATTTTAAATGCGGCCAGTCGCAGTTTCGGTTTCAGCGAGTGCCGCGAAACGATGGATTTTGTGGATTTTGTGTGAACAAAGCTGACCACGTGGCCGTCGGAGGTATATCACAGAGCATAGCCGCCGTAGCACTGTCGAATCCGCATCGACGGCAGTTTCTGCGAATGCTCCCACGTACTGATCTCGTGCGGCGCTTAATTGAAAAGCGACCGTGGATGTGACGCAGGCGCTGCGAGTGCAAATGCTACCGCGGCTAAAGAACGACGCGCGACGCTCGAGACGGTGGGTGGCAAGACGCGCGCTGGGAGCAGCCGGCCGGTCTGCCTACAGGTCCGCCTACAGATGTGTTCGGCTTAGCACTGCGGCGGATATTCGAGTGCCGCTCTCGTAAACGGTGCAGACGACATTTTTTAATGCAACCCGCCATCGCATCATTAACTCCTTTCTCATGTAAGCCACCACGGTCGGGACTTGGGGACAATTTCGTGCAGCGGTAACAAGCTATCACTCGAGCTACCTGCGCCGGCCTGGGCCACTTCGCGGCCGGGGCCGCCGCCTGCACAGCGACCGTGCGGCTAGCTCAGTGGGCTTTTCGTGCCTCCGGCGGGTTTTCGCATCCAATGGTAATAAACAGTAACAGAGTGCCTGATATCGCAGTAGAACTTTGGTCGCGGCCAGCTGCCCGATGAGCTGACGAAATCATGAAAGTAGAAAAAACTGCGCGTAAAAGACAGGACCGTGAAAGTAGAAAAAACTGCGCATAAAAGACAGGACCGTGACAAGTAGACAGGACAAGCGCATGTTTTTTCTACTTTCATGATGCTGCACCAACTAGCCCAACAACATGCTATACTAAGCTGACGAAATCACGGCGCCTCCGCCGCCAACGATCGGGTCGTTCGTTCTCGAGAGCAGAAGCTCCGCCCTCCGGCCCTCTGATTGGAGCGGCGAGCCGGGCGAGCCGGCGAAAAAAACGCCGGCAGTTCGGGAGCGGCAAACACAAACTCGTGACGTGTTTGTATGTTGTTTATTTACACAGTATCCTCGGGATGTCGATTGCGCGCGGTTCTCTGCTGGCTGCTCGTTTGCGTTTCGCACACTTTAAAATTGATTTTAAATATGTTCTAGGCTGTATTCGCCGCTGATATTTTGCAGATGATGTATATGTGTTCCCACCAATCTATCTCCGAAGTTATCTCGCCTTCAAAATTTTGTGTCAGTGCCCCTTTAAACAGCTCGGCTGTTAAAACGAGTGAGAAAGAACAGCTGATTCACATGCTCTGGCTTAGCTCCAGTAGCAGCAGACGAATGGTTTTGGGCGACCACACTCACTGCGGTCATGCATTTAATTGTACTTTTCGATGTGCCTCCTCTAACGCCAAGGTGCGGTTCAGAAAAAGTCTGCCTTGGGACCTTATGGGGACTATTTTATCATATAGAGAGAAAGATGTGAAAAGTTAGCACTACTGCATTAAGCATTTGCTACTTTTGAATGGCCGTACCTTAAATATAATCAAGTGACAAAGTTTAGATACAATCAAAACACTTCCTTCCTCACAATCGAGTATCCCTGTAAAAAACGTTAGAGAAATTTTAAGATCAAATTGTTATGTACAGCGTTCCGTACGGTACGCTGAACGGAACGATTGGGTACAGTTTGATGCGTGAATGAGATTGTTTTGGCTGTGCCCTGAAACCTTCTCGGTTATAGTGTACAAGCGGACGTCAAAATTGAGGTCGCAATGAAATAACGGTGGTCATTCCCCCCCCTCCCCCTCCCCCCCTTACCCGCTGTAATTGTGCGTCCTAATACGCCTAGAGCTTCACGATCACTTCGCCGCATGCCGCCGCTTCTCCGCGGCCCTTACGGGAGTGGCGTTGCGTGGCTCATAGGGGATCATGCAGTGTTTTGCTTCTCTTTCGTTGCTTTTTGCCTTTTCGCGTCCTAAACAACTTGTTATGGTGATGTATGCAAGCAAAGAGTACGTTTAGGGCACTTCAAAAAACAGCTGCGTCTTGGGAGAGTGCTCAAACGCCAACAAGAGGTATCCGGGAACGCGGTTATGAGCGCTTTTAGGTCACTCTTACGGGCGTCCGCGACGGCAGCAGCCTATCACCACAGTCACCTCCGAGTACGTGAGGCGCAGGTGAATTCTTTTGTCGTCTTGTTTAGATCTGATACTGGCACAGTGAGCGGTTGGTTTCGTTTTGCAGCGAGAACAACGAATGTTGCTTTGTTTCGAATATATACGCAGTAGAAAACTATGTTTCGTGAATGCTCTACCCAATACTTGACAATAACTTGTGGATTTTATAGGAATATAAGCGACGCGAGAATTTTACGTATATTGCAAGGCTGTGGTTCGTTATGTGCAGAGTCAGGCCTTACATCAAGGACCGAGGAAAGTTAATGAAACCACGGAAAAATAATGATCTGCCAATTCCGGAAGAAACAGAGCAGTTCGTACGTGAATGAAAATACACAGTGCAGCTTCGGAAACGCTCAAGACGTCTGTCGAAACTTAAGCAAGGTAGTACTCAGCAGAGCAACCAGATGTGAAATGCACTGATATTTCGCAAGACGTTGGGGGGAAGAGCTGGTGGGGGACGCTTAGCTATCGTTGAGTAGAAATGCGGAGCAAAATCAAGGCATGAACGTTTTAGCAATCCCACGCGCACAAGCTTCGCGTTCACTTTCTTTTTGTTTTTCGACTTCAACGAACATACGATCTCCCAGCGAAAGCATTTCTTGATGTGTACAGTAGGTAAGTATACATTAAGTTTACAAGCGATAAATGGTGGCCTTGGAAGCGTGTGGTATCTGATAAGGCCTCCGATTTCAGTTTCTGCTAGATTCTGCAGGCTTCTTGTGTCATATGACGATTTTTCAAAGAAGAATTTATTAGCTCACGCGGACTACTCTATAAGCCCGCCTCCGCGCTTCTCGCGGAAGAAATACGTAGCAGATGCCCGATTGCGAGCGCTTCCCTCGGGACAAGACTGCCCAGCTATAAATTTTTTGTTGTGTGCTGATTCGGCGCGTCGAATTTTGCGTAATCCATCGTACTTATTTCTTATGTTTGTGAAATTTATGCCACATTGCTTTTCCAGGGTAGTCATCAATATCTCAGCTGTCAAGCGTAGCTGGCGTGGTTAGGCATGATTTCTACGCAAGATTTGTAAGCACACAAAACCGATTTGCATCGTATACTGTGTAGCCGTAACCTGGCCATCTGAAGAAACACTGCTTACGGAGATATTGTTAGTAAATTTAAGGACAGTGGAATTATAATCATATCCGCGCATATGCTGGTTTCGCGGCGTCGGCCTGTGACAACGCCTGACGCTTAGGCCTATACGGACCAAATGTACCACACTAAGATCGCGTCAGAGGCAGTTACTCTCGTAAATACACCACATTTGGGAACAGAGTGACTGCTCTACATAAATATGTCTTACCAAGGCATACACACAGTGAATATCAGCCGTCAGCGTCTCGAAAAAGCAGCGGCGACAGTGGTGAGCAGGCTGGAGACTCCCGCGACTTCTACCGAACGGAGCCGCTAGGGAGACTTCAGAAGCGCCCCTATCGGCAGCGCTCGATGCGTATAGCAGGTTGGTTCGCCGCAAATAGCAGCGATTTTATACCTTTGACTTTCGCATTGATCGCAATGAAGCGCGGGGATGTAGAGCTGCTCACCGACATGGGTGCGCTTGTTGTGGCGTTTGGACGAGTGCTTCGACTTCTCCGGCGTACTGGCCAAGCTAGGTGACTTGACGCGGCGGTCGCGCTTCTTCTTTGCCTGTTTGAAAGGGGTTAATAAGGAAAGTGTTGAGGTGGGTAGTTCTGGATCACCGCAGTTTACTCTACAGAAGCATTCACGCACCCAGCCAGGAAATTGCACGAGTGATGCCGTTTATAATACGAGTCAAAATTAGGGACCGCACATTGCCGTCGCAGCTTCAAGCACGGCGTCCTCCATCACGCTGGGCGGCAGCACAGATCCCATTTTCGAATCAAGTATCAGACACGCTGCTGTCATTCAGCAAATTTGCTTTGCTGGATTGGATTGGATTGGAAATCAATTGGACACTCAATTGCATTGTGGTGAAGGTAAACCGCAGAATTGCCGTAGAGTAGAGTATTCTGACAGAAGCAATCGCAATAAATAAAAGTCCTTACTAGTATTCAACCAATATTCAAGTACCCTGATTGTGAAAAATTCTGTAAATACATCATTACAAATGGCTTAGCCAGTTCTCATTTCTTGGGGTACAAGTCCAGTTTTTTCGGTATCAGCAGCAAGAGGGATAATTCTTATGATCAAAACGCTTTACTGAAGAATTTCTTATACGCTCTTTACGACAATTAAGGGTCCAGGACGCATCAGAAAGATTTTTTTCATTTTACATGCCGTCGCAGTTTTAAAGAGGAAAGCTGAAAACTCAAGGGAAGAAAGCGGGCCAACGGCGCCACAAATTCCGTGTGGGACTTACTATCAGCCGATACCTAATGCCCGTCTCCGAAGGACGCCAAAAGAGAAACATATCTTCTGAGCTTAACCTGTTTGACGTTGAGCGTTCAGTAGAATAGCTTCATTTTGTTCAGGTGTTCTGCTGTGACGTAACGTACGTACCGCACACGCTAACTGCATATGTTCCAGTAGCGGTCTAGTATTCAAAATAGTTGAAAAAAAAAGTAGCTCAGTGGCTTCTTAAGGCTGCAAAAGTACAAAGATACACAGCTGCTGAGACATAAAAAAAACACACATCAACGCAGAGTATGAAAGGTGGAAAATATTGCCACACTAAGTGAAGTTTGGATTATGAAACAAGTCGAACCAAACTGAGGGTTTAGTTACATTTTTTTTGGGGGGGGGGGAGGGGGGAGGGGGGGATTCTGAGGGAACCTTCGTTAAAGCGAAACTTTCAGTCTCTCACTGATGTCGTCTGTAGTGCACCCAACAATCCACTGCAAGATGATCGTAGTCAAGTGAAGAATAATTAAAATGCTTCCGCTGCTCGGAATAGAACCATGGGGCCCTAAGCTTATGAAGATGGGTGTATACTCGATTGTTCTATTCCGGCACGCTCGAGGAAGCGTGGAATTGGAGAGGGGTGCATGGACACGCACATTAATACAGAAAATGCATCCCTCCATGTAGCGATGACAATGGTTGATCGCCAGGGAAAGCCACGGTAATGCCCTTATCGTAAAATCACACGAGAGCACAATCGCACTGCAGTAGACCATCCGCATAATAAATACCTTATGTGTATGGTAAATAAATGTTATGTGGGCCCGCTCGCCTCTGAGTTGGTTCGTTTAGTGTTTGGCGTGTATTTAGAAAGATTCGCGTACCCACATAGTTGTCGTTTGGACAGATGGTAGTTGAAGCTCCGTTGCGCTTATGGCTTTAATAGTTTGAGCAATGTTTAAGCTTTTAGAAAATAGTGGCATCATTTGCATTCAAAGCCTCGTACAAAGCCAATATTGTACGTAGCGTCTACTGGCACGATCTTTCCTCACTGCAATGGCTCTACCCAGGCTCCATGTGCGTTTCTCCAGAACTCTGTGTTTATTTAAACGGCCCAACGCCTGCCAGTTGGCGCGCACTTCCCCTCGATGTCACTCCCCAAAGTTTTCCTCCTTCTATCATGGTGCTTTATAGCAAGCAAAACCCATTCCCTGCTGCAAATTGGGTTGCCTATTCGTTCTGTTCATTTCCCTGCCTCATCCAGATCTATTTCCGGCATTTTAGAATCCTATTGTTGCTCACTTTTTGTCTGCGATTCGCGTGAACCGTCCGACGCAACTTCATGTATTATGTTTTATTTAGGATGGAATCTTTGCTTTTTGATCTCAGAGCCACACTGCGGTATACAAGCGTGGCACCAATTCAACTATTGCGTTTTCCTTCGCGCCTATGGAGTAGATAAATGTTTCAGTTAAGGCCCAAATTCCGGCCCCGAATGTTACGCAGTGTCAGCAGTATGCACTAGTCATGTGTCTACACCTTAGGCGACAACACAATCCTGCTGTTATCGAATGGTGCAGAAGTACCTTGCTACATTTCCGTTCGCACATCCTGGAAGGGAAACTGCACAAACAATAAGAACGAGCTCTACATGAACTCTGACTACTCAATGCAGCGTGAAGGAGCTATAAAATGGAGACTGCAAGAAGATGTTTGCGAATTGATTATGTTGCGAACGCCCGTACCACCTATGCGGCCGAACGCCCTTACTAAGCTTCTTAATGCGTACCATTCTTTGCCGACTTCGCACGCAGACGGGACGGCGTAACACCCTGTGTTTCCACAAATTGCCGATTTGGAGGTAGTTACACCTTTATTCGTTATAATAGCGCAAATGGAGATGATTGGTCGCACTGATTTTTGAAAAAAAAAATAGAAAAATAAATTTTATTAAAAATAATGTGACAGAATCAAGAATACGCATCTCATAAATCTCTCGCAAAAACCAAACAACAAAAGAAACAAGTCCGGAAAAGAACGCTGAGGAACCGAAATAAATAATGGCGAATTCGTGAACCGCGTAACGCACTACATTTCAGCAAAAATACAGATTTGCCGGTAGTTTCACCTTTATTTCTTATTATAGCGCAAGTGGAGATAACTGGTTGCAAAGAATTTTGAGAAAGTAAAAATAATAAAAATAAAAAACAACAAAATTCTAACAAAAATGACCCGACAGAAAAAAAATCTGCATGTAGTATATTTATCCAAATATCGAACAATAAACAACAAAGTTTGCAAAAGAACATTCAAAATACGAAATAAAGATACAGCGGAAAAGGCGAAAAGCCATGTCACGACGTGCATTTCTACAAAAATGCTGATTTGGTGGAAACGCCACCTTTATTCGTAAAAAAACGCAAGAATAGAGAAAATCGGTCGTACAGAATTTTGAAAAACCAAAAAAAAAGAGAAAAATATAAAAAAGGAAACTTCAACAAAAATGATCTACCAAAATCAAAGATAGGCATCTCATTGGCGGTAAATAGCGTCTTAGACATATCCTGCTAGAATTGAAGAATAAATAAGAAAACATCGCAAAAAAACGCTCAAAATAAGAAATAAAAAATGACGATATTGCGGACCGTGCTAAGCCCTGGATTTCCACAAATATTCTGAGTGACTTGTTTTTGACTAGTCGTGACAGGTCACTTGAAAGCCACTTACTTTGTTCTAGCGTGGCAAAAGTTTTCCGTTATGTACATGACTATTTTGTATTATATGACGCTGACGACGCAGGCGTCCCATCGGTATTGGCTCAAATCAGGAGCATTTTTGATGCATGTATGTCGTCAGAGGTCCTGACCTAGGAAGAGCCATCAAATCGCTCTAACAAGTTTCTTGATTTGAGACTCCGGCTGCTAAATAACTGCGCATACTGGCAGTACGACCTACGCGGCAACAAGCCAATCCTACCTTACGCGTCAGGTCATACGAAACTCGTGAAAAGAGCAATCGTCAAGACTTGTCTTGGCAACACCTTAGGGAAATACTGCCCCCATGCCATTCAGAGCAGTTTTGAGGCACAAGTACAGCTCCTTTTGGCCGCGGGGTATCGAACGTGTGTTGTGGCAGCTGTTGCTGAGTCGATGTTGAAAGAACCAAAATGTGGTTTATTCCTCTTACATGGGAATCAGTAAAACACGAAAGTGAAATGTGCAGCGAAATGTGCAGCTGAGCATGACTGGCGGGTCGGCGGCTGGGTTGTGAGTGTGCTTGGCGAGCGAAGTCCTGCTTCTGCTTCGGAAAAGGTGTACTGGAGTCATTTCTGTGATGGATATGACGTCAGTGAAATCTTGGTGTATCCCGGCATACAACACTTTCGTGTTGAAATATAAAACGCGAACCTGAACAACCCCAAGTATAACGTACTATTTAGTACTAAAGGGGCCTTCCCCGCAAGAGGCCCATATGTGCAGGGGTGCATCCTTTACAGGCCGCTTGCTTCCTTGTACTGGCGTCACCTCCGTGAGGGATATGACGTCAGGTACATCTTTGTGTACCCCGGAATAAAACACTTTTGTGTTAAAAAGAAAGAAAAGAAGCACGACCCCCATGAGTCCACCCCCCAAAGAAAGAGCCAATTGCTGTGGTGCCATAGACGCACACAGTTGCTCATGCCTTGAAGGAAGTAGGAAGCGGCTGAAATGTGAAGGTGGTGTTTTCAGCACCCCCCCCCCACCCCCCCACCCCGAAACTGTCGCAAATGTGCCGAAAAGTAAACTCGGGTATCACAACGCCTAACAAGTTTGCAACGAAACACCATAATAAGTTTTTTACCTGCACCGAAAAAGTTGTTTATTCTCTGCCTCTTTCGTAGGGTAAGCACTACGTCGGCCAAACTGGCCGATTTTTGAATCACACAATGAGGGAGCACCACCACAATACTTCGAAAACCGTTCACTGGTCATCTCTCCCGGCATTGTTGCGACTGCGATAGCAAATGCCGACCACTCCTGGACAAGAGCGTTGTGATAGGGGAGCACGCAAACCAAAACATGCGAGAAATCTTAGAGGCCACGGAAATAAAGACGTTAGCCGACCAATGCATGAGCACCACCGCTATTGCCCTCTCAGACAAGGAGTGTTGATTCTTGGCGCAGAATAGCCCACCTGTCAATTTTCGGTTTACAAACAGCTCTTTCGATTTTAACGCGGATTGTGTGTTGTGTTGATCGCACTTGCCCCGTAAGCAGATTAAAACGTAAAAAAAATGTCGTCATTATCACGCGACGCTCACGCCCTCACGTGCTCACGTGCGAACTCATTGTTTCCTTCCTTCTCCTTTTTGTTGTTTGTTGCCTGTGCGTGTATAAAAAATACTATCAGAAGGAATAAAAATCAGCTGTGAGTCAGCGCTGTGTTTGCGCCCCCTTTTCGTCTCGTGTTGTTTGCGCTGTTGCTGTTGCTATAATGATATAAATTTACATCATTGACGAGAAGAAACCGAAGAAAATTTATGAAGAATAAAATAATACGTCTTTCACTACTCATAGACATATTTAGCTGCAAATAGTTCACACTCTAGACAAACGGCATAAGAACGCTACGCGCTAGTAGGCTGATGATGATGATGATGATGATTCCTATTGGTTTCCGCTTTGAAGCGGGGTGATGACATGTCATCTTACCAAAAAAGCACTAATATAACCATGTTTTACACTCTTGCTTTAATACTAGCGCTGCTTAGGGCAGGCACTAAAGCTTATTAGGCCCGAAATACTTTCTTTTCCCTGTTACAGGTGGTAACTGTCCTAGGCAATATTCCCCTCTCTGCTTTTCGTCCACCAGCATTCTAATCTTCTTTTCGTCCCCTCGACAGCCTTGAAGTTAACTTCCTCTCTGATACCCTCAAATCCAAGGGCTTCTGAAAGCTTAATATTCCCTTCATGTAGATTTGGATGGATACCCTCACATGCTAACACTATGTGCTGCATAGTTTCTGTTTCTTTTACGCAGACCACACATACCCCATCATTTTGTGAATACTTCCCCACAAAACTCTTAGTTCGCAGGCAAACTGCTCTAGCCTCAAAAAGCAAAGCACTGCCCTGGGAATTATCGTAGAAATTTTCCTTTCAGATGTTCATCTTCTGAGCTCTGTACATCTCTAACGACGTTTTAGCTTCCATTTTTTCCCTCCATTTATTCGTTTCAATCTGCCTTGCCTCTTTTTTGGTTACCTTGGCTGTTTTGGATTCCCCACTGTTCTTTCCGTATTTCATCGTTAGCCTTCTAGTCTTTCTTAACCACTGCGTGTCCACGCTTTTCAAGTATAGGTACCTAAAAACCTTAGCTGCCCACCTTCGTGGATCCATTGCCCTCAACCTCATCTCAAAGCATATTTTGCTCTGAGCTTCTCTAACTTCAAACGACGCCCAGCCCATATCTCCCTGAACTGCTTCGTTAGTTGTTTTTCCATGCGCGCCTAAGGCGAAACGTCCTACCGTTCTCTGGTTTACTTCCAGGCCTGATAGAACGTCTGATTTTAAGCAGAGTACAGCATTCGCAAACGTGAGACCCGGAACCATTACTCCTTTCCACATTCCTCTTACTACTTCATATTTGTTATACCCCCATTCTCTCAATTTCTCCTTTTTTTGTTTTAAGCGATTTGCTCACCGGTGTCCGACTGCTGTTCTCCATCTTCTTCGCGTCACTTTGTCTCCGAGAACGCGACTTTCTGGCGCGTTTCCTGCCGCCGCCTTCTTTTGAAGCGGGTTCAAGGGCATCTATCGCCTTGCCAGTATTCGGCGATGATTTCTTACGAAGCCAGAGTGGAATACCTTGGCTTGATTCCATGTTGTCAGTATGAATGGAACGTGCAGTGTCAGCTTTTGATGCAGCTGCTAGCTTGGTAGTTTTCACTCTTTCCAAAGGTTTGTCGCCGAGCTGGTTGCTGGCCGTGTTCTCACTGGTGATTGTTGAAGCTGGGCTGGCCACCGGCGTCGGACTGTCGATGGCCGGACTAACGCTTGAGGAATCGCTGGACTTGAGGCCTGAAGTCGATCCCACGGATGTCATTGCTGAAGCCGGGCTGGCCACCGGCGTCGGACTGTCCATGACCGTAGTAACGCTTGAGGAAGCGCTGGACTTGAGGCCTGATGTCGATCCCACGGATGTCTGCGAAAATAAGCAAAGGGACTGGCTTAACGGAAACATACCACTATAAATTACGTGGAATTTCCTGCTGTAGAACGCACTTCTGAACGAGCACAATCTCCGGAATTCTTGAAAACTTGTAATACATTCCGGAAAACATGTGCAGATAATTCCGTGCTGCGGCGGTTTCACAGCGTCTAAGCCGTTTCTTCTGCTGACCCTTAGGGCCCGGTCACGATCCCTGCCACGACGGCTCTTTTTTTGTGTGTGCACACGAAAAACTGAAAAGCCTTTGTGTCAGATTTAGGCTTATGTGAAAGATACCCAGGTGGTCTAAATTAGTCATCAGCCTTACAGTGGGCCGGGCCGCATGCACCAAGTTGTATCTTGCCCGTAAAACACCCATAATTTTCAAAACCTAAATGTTCAAGTTATTTCAGCGTAGGTTTTCGTAATGTACTCTTAAAAATATTGCACATATTTTTCTGTCAATATCAAAGAAACGGCACGCCTGCACAAAGAAGAGCCCGAAAATTTGGCTATCGTTCAAGAAGGAACTGCAGCGAGATAGGCACATTTTTTGCGTTAAGAACACGAGGCCATGGGGCTTACAGACACACGGCTTTGTATCCTAGTTCGCCTCTAATTTGAGGCCGTACATGTGTCTGACAAGAAAGGGTTCCCCTTTACCCATAGTTCACAGCGTCACCTTAGAACGTATTTGGTCCCGGACTATTCCTTCCTCCCTTAATTTATTGTCCTCCCTCTCTCCTACTTGTCTCCCTGGCCCCACCCCGTCAATCTATTGCCATGCAACTCTTCAGAATGACTGAGACTAGCAAAGCCTTTCTGCCGTTCGCACGACTTGCAAGACTTTCTCTGTACAAGGGCATGTTTTCCCTGAAGTATATTGCTTAGAATATGAGAGAAACAAAATCACAAAACGCTTTCCGACTTCCACGCTTTGCTCCTCTGCGGCATCAACGTTTAGGCCTCTTATTCAATACATTTTATGTGCTGTACGCGATTTTCTCATGAGCTAACCACAAACCGTATCTAGTGACTTACGCTGTCCTGAGCTGTCCTGAACTCGGACCTGGAAAGACAAAAAGGAGGCATTGACCCCGGCATTAGTAAGGGTATTTCACACATTGCCGCTGAATTGAGAATTCTGCACTGCATTAAACCCGAGAATAATGTCGACTAAACATTTCTACCATTTTGTAGCTTTTCAGTGCGGAGGTCATTAAAGCTAGAAATCTGCATGTTAGTAGCTTCATAAAACCAGTACGACAAACTGGAGATGCCCCAGCAGAATATCGCCATGAAAGCCACAATTTGTTCGCATTGAAACCACAAAAGCGTACTTAAGCATACCTCCAAATCTGTTTTTTTGTGATGTGTAAGCGTGAAGGCGTTTGATTGTGTCCGCGTAACGTTTCCTGTTCTACAACTTACCAACGTTTGTTCTCTCAAGCTAGAAGATGCGGAAATGGCTAGCAACAATTGTACAACCAGGATAACTGTACACACGGGTGGTAAAAGGGCGCGTAGAAGCAGATTGGTCAGAGAAGCAGGGGTGTCGATGCCTCCTTTCAAATGGTCCATATGCATCAAATCTTTTTGTTCGGAGCGGATATCGAGGGACGGATCTAGAATAACGAAAAGGCCGATTACTCTATGGAGGGACGAAATAAGGCATTGCGGAGGCAGAGAATGAACTCGAGAGTCGCGGGAGAGGAGCGGTTGGATGTCGATGGGAGAAGCCTTTGTCCTGCAGCCGACCTAGTCGGCTGTGGGTGATGCTGATGACGATGGTGATGATGCAAGTGAACGCAAGTGAAGTGATGATGAGGGAATGCTGAGCGGCCGTTGCTTCCCCTAATGTAGCGTGATTACCAGGGAAGCCGATCACTATCCTTAACAAAGTACATGTCATCATCGGCATTCAGGCAAGTTTGCATAAGGTGTAACAATATTGAAAAACAGAGGATTGAGGAGTGAACGTTTGAGTTTTGGCATCGGCGTCGATTTTAACCGTCTTCGGCGTTGATCAAGAAAGGGTCGCACAAGTTGTCAGCATGCTAAAATGATTTTTCTACGCCAGTAGATGTGTTGTAAGCTGGGAAAGGCGCCGCAACGTCTCGTACGAAGAGGTGAGTACAACACCGGCGGTATTCTGAAATTTTAGGTGGTAACGTCGCTGGTTAGGTGCTTGAAGCGCGTTTGCATTCTAAAGTAGCGTAGGCGTGCGCGCGCGGCACGGTTACGCTACGTCGATGAATGCGGGGAGTTCTATGCTCCGACGTGAAATAGCCGGTGTCACGTTCTCGGCGCACTTCGGCGGTACGGCCGTGGAGACATGGCTAGCCTATATCTCCGCAGAGCGCGTCATACATGCCCGTCCGTATCCCAGAATGCACCGCGCCAGACCGCCCGGACCGGACACCCTCACACCCGTTCGCTTACCCACGGCCGGGCTAGAGCGGAGACTCGACCATTTCGTGAATTCCACGACAGTCGGGTTAGTAATCACAAAACCTTCTGCACATGCGACAGCCAGAGGGCACGCTGACTACGCATAGCTGAGCTGCGCCGGCCAAGATGGAGTGTACAGGGAAGAAATTGCGGTTGGCGCAGCCAAGCCGACGTGCCATTGCCGTTCGCGCGGCCGATCGCCCCTCCGTCGGAAAGGCCAGAGTATAAATGGCGTGCCTTTTAGATATTGTTCTGACATTGACCATTCATGGCGGAGACAGGCTGTCAAACTACGAGAAGAGGCAGGGAATTAGAAAAGCCCGAAAATGACCATCTTCGCTTGCGTAACTCTTTGCGACCTTTTGATGGGGACAAAACTGGGGTACATGTTACAAGTATTGTTCGATAGAAGACGTTGTAAAGTTGCATCCTCTTCTCGCAACATGTATTGGGGCTTCACTATTGGAGCGGACGAGTCGTACAATTCTCTTCCGGGGCGAACGCGATGTGGAGTTAGTTTGTCACATATTTTTTTTTTGTGAACTTGTGTAAACCGTTTCTTTATTTTCAGGATGTAAAAGACCCCTATCTTGTACACGGGTTGTTGGGGTAGATTAGACAGGTGTTTGCGGGAGGTATTCGTGGCTGTTTCAAATAAGTTGCTAGTACTTCCTTTTATAAGATTGTGTTTTTTGTTTGAGTATTATCAGCACAGTTTCTAGATCAAGTTTCGGTGGTAATCTCGATGATACTGCTTTTACACTTCCTCTGTACAGAACGCTTTTACTCTGCAGGTTAGGTTAGGTGCATTGTTAAGGGCAACAAACGCCAGTTGCATCTGAACACAACATTTTAACCCCCTTTTTACAAACCACATAGCGGTACCCACCGTGTAAAAAACAAGGATACAAGAGAAGGGCCCTTAGTGCCGTTTGTGGAGCATTGTTTGTTGAGAAAAAAGCTGGAAACATTTGAAGAAGATTGTATAGACTGTTGCAACTGGGCTTTGTTCTGGGATGGGCTGTAGCGTACGCTGTAGAAGGATTTGCTTGTCGGTACCCCCTGAATTCAGCAACTGTCAGTTGGAAACGATGATTATGCTCGTTTTGACGTAATAAGGGTACCATGCCTATTAAGATGTCGGATTGACAGTTCGGTAGCCGTGTTTTTCGCCTCATGGGGCACCTAACGCTTTTCTATAATTTAGCACCCAAAGATAGACTATCTGTTTTCTTCCCGCAAGAATATGTGCTGCGCAAAAGAGCCCCGTACTTTCTTTAAACTACTATTTGCACTCTTCCGTCAAAAATTAGTATTGAATGATGTTGAATTACTTGCACTGTCAATGCTGAAACTATTACTGCGAAGCAGTGTACCTCTACCAGCCATGAACAATTTCGTCTCCCAGGCTAAATAAAAACACTTTCTGGCACCGCCAGGAATCGACCATGGAACCGAATAGAATAACGGAGTGATAGCCCGTCGTCATACCGACTAAGCTACGACCACACGAGGAGACGCGGAGACGAACGGTGTACTCATGAGTAGAGCTGCGGGTCTCCTACCTGCGCTCATTGAAAGCTCTCGTGTGAGAGGGCAAACCCCATAATGTATGACAACGGCGTTCACATGGATTGTATTAGCGGCGAACGGAACAGCGTCTGGTGAGCAGAAGGGTGCGGAGGCACTCTTTGGTGGGGACGTATAAAACGAGAGGGAGGAGGCTGTGAGAGAGATGGCGCTATACCCGCGAGTGCCACCCTCCGCATCGCCCTTCGCCAGCCACTCTATTTTCTTCTTTCTGCCGTTGCGGCTTCGTGGGGGATTCTGCACCCGCGAAATCCAGGTAAAGGCTGCCAGAGTCCCTGGTTTCACTCTTTGTAGAGCCACCGGTGGGAATTCATGTGACGGATGGGTAATCGTTGTGGGTGTCTATTACAGCGTCGCAGTCCACCCACCTTCGCAGCGTGGACTAGACCCAAAGTTTTAAAGAATCTGCGTTCTGAAATAACCGCCTAAAGATTGAACGGAAATGACAAGAACTTAAATGATGTAGTTAGTTGTTCGATGCAAAGTTATTCGGAATTAAAAACAAATTCCGCAGAAATAATCGCACATGATTGTTGTTACCAGAATCACTCGCATAAATACCAGAAATTACTCAGAGCTACGTGTTCTCTCTTAAAAAATAGATTTCGAATTTACTAGCACTCGTTTGGAGTTCCCTAAAATTATTTTTAAAATTCGAAATCTTGCTCTGCGGCAGAAACCGGTTGGTACTAGTGGGTATGAAGTCTAAAAGACTATGAAGTCCAATAAAGTGCAATTAACACTGATAAAGTATAAAAGGCTACAGTGATACCGCTCAAAAACGCCAGCGTCTGTAGTCGGGTGGCTGGCTTTGATAGAGTCCTACACCGTTGAACACTCGCTCCTGAGAAGGCGGGAAATTTCCTTCACTTTCCTTATGTTACTACAAAGTGCTCCTTATTACTAGTAATTCTCGGATTCACTCTCAAATTACTCATTATTACGTAGCCTTTAATTATTTCGAGGTTTATGCAATTACCTTGCATTTCTTACGGAGTAACTTAGCTTTGATGTTTCTGAGAATTTGGTTTCATTTCTTACAATATATTTTTAGTTGTCTTTTTGGCTCTGGGGAATAACTGCCAGAACATCATCATCATGATAATCATCATCATCAACAACAAAAGTCTTCTCAGGCCCACTGCGGGCGAAGGCCTCTCCCACTGACTTCCGACAGCTCCTGTCCTGCGCCGCTCGAGTCCACAATTGGCCACCAAATTTCCGTATTTCATCCTTCCATCGTGTTAATGGCCTTCCCCTTCTTCTAGACCCATCTTTTGGTATTTACTCTGTTACCCTACTTGCCCACCGGTTGTCGGTTTGTCTCACTACATGGTCAGCCAAGTCCATTTCTTGTTTTTTACTTGAACTATGATATCATCTACACGACTTTGTTCACTGATCCAGGAAGCTCGTTTCCTGTCACTAAATGTTACTCCTATTACTATTCGTTCCATAGCCTGTTGAGCCGATATAAGATTCCTTTCCAGTTTCCAGGCGCTAAGCTTCTGCTCCGTATGTCATCACCGGCAGGAAGCACTGGTTGTACATGTTTCTCTTTACTGATAGAGGTACCTTACTTTGCACTATTTAGAAGTGCCTTTTAAGTGCACCAGAAGCCATACCTATTCTGCGCCTGATTTCTCTCTCGTGGTTGTGGTAGGCATTAACTATCTGACCGAGGTAGATACGTTATTTCAGTTCTAGCGTTTCTTGGCATGCTTATTCCTCATTACTATAGATCTATTCCTCATTACTATAGATTACTTCATATATATTTTTAGCCCCAGGGCCGTGCTTTCTGATTGTAGTTCCTGAAGCCTTTTTTTGCAAGTGTTCTGCAGTCTCACTTAGCAAGACTACGTCATCCGCACACCTCAAATGGCCCAAGTATTCTGCGTTTATCGTTAATCCTATGTTTTCTTAGGCTTTTTAATTACCCCTTCCAAGATGCGGTGAATAGGTTTCGAGAGATGGTGTCGCCCTGTCTTACTCCCTTTCTAATCGGAAGTTTATCGCTTTGCTTGTGGAAGATTATCCTGCACGTGCATCCCTTATATAGGCCTTCTAGAAGTTTTGTGTAGGTTTCCTCTATTGCCTGGTCTTTTAGTGCTTCAAAATAGCTGCATTGAGTACGGAGTCAAACGCTTTCTCGTAATCTATAAAATCGATGTAGATGGGTTTAGGGCGATCCATTGATGTTATTCATGCTTGAGTAACCTTTCCTGACCCCAGCCTGCTGTCTGGGTTGTTAAGAATCCAGGTTGCCTCCAATGCGGTCAAATATAACTTTGGTAAACACCTTGCAAGCTACTGAGAGTAGACCAACGGGCCTGTAGGTATTAGGGTCCTTGGTATCTCCTTTTTTCTGTATAGAAATATTCTTGCCGTTTTTCCAGTCTATGGGTACATTTGAAGTCCTTAAAGGAGCCATGAAGACAAAATACAAGTTGGGTTTATTAGAAAGACTGCTTAGCCCCGATAACAATGATACCAATATCGTCCCAATCTTCGAAAAAATAACGGATATATTAAAGAAAACGTGTGAAGCAGTCGCGACCCCCTAGCCAATTTCCCGCAACTTTTCTATGACGTCACGGAACCTTGTTTGTGCGATTGGCGGCCGCCGAACTGACCTGTCGCGACGACACATAACTGGACGTCTGCAATGGGGCCTCTAGTTCCATTTGACCGCATCACTTGAATGCTAACGTGCAGTTAACGCATTGAAAATTATGTTTTATTGTTGGCCCGTATGACATCATTCTTGCTCATAACACGTCACTGTGGCGCTAAATTTGAAAGTTTTTAAATACTTCTTGCTTTTTTTTCGTTAAAAAAACATCTTTTGTGGCTGTAATGGAGCTGAGTGAGATACTGAATCCTAGTTCTTTCAAATTAAACGAAGTTGTATTTTCTCTTCATGGCTCCTTTAAGCATTCCTAAAGCTTTTCCAGTAATATTTCTCCTCCCTACCTCAAAAGATCCACTGTTATGCCGTCGTCGCCTAAAATTTTCTCTTTTCATGTCCTTGATAGCCTTTACTACTTCCGCTTCATTAACTAGCGGGATATGGCAAGTTGAGCTTGTACTCTCAGTAGTTTCCTCTGATGTAACGTCGCTGGCATACACTCTGGTGTAGAATTGTTCTGCTAATTTTAGTATCTCGACCAGCTTTTCCGTAATGTTACCCTGCTCGTCTTTCGGTCCTTACATTCTGTCTTTGCCATTGGCGAGCTTCCTTTTTGTTGCTTTCAAGCGTCCTCCTAATTGCAGCGTTTCCTTGATCACTTTCATTATACGCACAAATGTCGTTTGTTTTACTTCTGCTAATCAATTTGGGCAGCTCTGCTAACTCAATTTCGTCCACCGCACTTGATACCTTCATGTTTTCACGTTTCGTAATTACTTCCTTCATTTTCCAAGTCAGTTTTATAGCTTCTATCCTACATGCTGCTCCTCCAGAGCTGCGGCAGATTCTGCAATTCTTGTTAGGTTGTAATTAGATGGTCTACACCATCGCAGTTCTCCTCGTTAGGAAGCGAAAATTTGTTTTGGAGAGATATTAAACTCGTCTGTCTGACCCTGACTGACCCCATGCTAGGTTTCTTACTTTTTATGAGTTTTGTTCTTTGTCTTTTGAGACTCAGGCTTACCTTGCATAAATCCACCCTATGAACGCGCTTTGAATCTTATTTAGCACCTCTACGTCCTGCACAATACCTGGGCTCTCGCTCAGAATAAAGTCATTGCGTTTTTTCTTGTACCATCAGGACTTTTCCACGTCCATTTCCTTACTTTCGTTTGTAGAAGTTGTTCATCAACCGCAGGTTATTTTTTTCTGCAAATTCCACCAATGTATCTCCTCAACTGTTGCGATTATCTATTCCAACGTTTCCCACTGACCTTTCTACAATTTGCTTCTTACCGGGTTTTGCGTTAAGTCACCCACCCCAATCGTGAGCTGTGTTGTCCCCTTGTTGATTGCTGATTCCACGTCCTCGTAGAAAATGTCTACGGCTTCATCATCGGAGCTGGTTGTTAGTGCACAGGCCTGTACTTTCTTTAAGCTATAACGCTTATTAGCTTAACCACAACGGCTGCGATTCTTTCGTGAACGCTGAACTATTCTTCCGTGTTGCCTGCTAATTCTTTATGAGTTAAGAATCCCAGTCCGTGTTCTTTCTTCGCACGGAGTTCTGTGTAGCACAAAATATGCCCGCTAGTCTGCCTGCTGAAGTCCACTCCTGTTCTTCAATCTTCACTTAACCGTATGATATCCTAACTAATGTGTGAGAGCTCCTCTAGTAGTACAGCTAAGCTACCCTCGCTTGAAAGGGCTCGTATGTTGAATGTTGCCAGGGTCACGTTCCAAGCGGCCTATCCGGACTTAGTTATTCTTAGCTCTCTCCGCTGTAGCGCTGGCAGTGGCGTGCGCTACAGCATTAGGTGACCGCGACTTCTATAATAGTGGTTTACAACGCAATACGTGACGTCAGCACAGCGCGCATATCATGATCCGCTTGGACAGCTTGTTTAATCAGTTGGATGCTCAAGTGGCGCAGTGAATACTGCTGCCACTCAGGGTATGCGTAGCGCCGGTTTAGCTCGCTTACTGCGAGTCCAGATGCCTAAAACAGCGATCGAGGTTTGTGAGGAGTGTCCGTTATAAAAATGTAAGGTATGCTCTTACCCCATGAAGGAAGGAGAGTCAGGCAGCACCGCAGGTGAGGGTGGCCCACTGCTGTCGCAAAGTTCCTGGGGAACGTCGGGATTTTTGTTGGCCTGCGTGCTTGCCCTGAAGTCACAAAAATCACACTTGTTTCACACTCGATGGTGAAGTGACAGCAAAACCATTACCGTGTTCATGCTCTGCAGACGTAGTGTGACCTGTAAGTACAAGTACAATGGGGCTGACGGTCTTCTTTCATGCAGTGTAACGAGCGTTTTCGCGCAAATGCCAAGATGTCTTCTCTAAAGGCGATGTGCACGTGGGGATCGCGTAGAGCCGCTTTTAGGAAACCTGCTTCAATGAGTAATAGGCGATTAAAGTAATGTTTGAGGAGACAGGGAGCGAACATAAAATTTTGGGCGCCAGAAGCAGCGTTGAGTATTGTTGACGGGGGTGGGAAGAACTGGTGCCGTACACCACAGTGCAGTTATTTTCAATTTTGATTGCCCAAACCAAGGAGGTTGTATATGACAACCTCCTTGGCACAAACGTTTCACGTAACTACAAAAAGAAAACTTACAAGAGCTCTAACGTCTTTGCGGAAGGAAATTGTGATTCTTTGAGTGACTAGGAAATTTTACAAGACATCTCGTTTTACAGCCCTTCACCTCTTGGTGCATAGGGCTACTTGAATGGGAGTGCGCTAATGCATGTATCTTTTGAAAATTTGTTTTTACAACATTTCCGGTCACCAGTAAGATAAAACTCCGAATAGATGTTAATTCGCAGTAGACCAACACCATGGGGTAATTTCTTTTAAGATATATCTTCCAGGGCATGCGTATAGCCATTCTCCGGGCCATGTGACTTTCAAAAAATTGCCTGGCGATTACAATGCTTCTTAATGCAATATTTGGGCGCAGCAGAAGTGCGCTGAGGCAGCACTGACTAGTGGGTTATCTCGACGGCAGCGATGAAGAGCCTCTGCGTCGGCGGCGCCAAGTGCGTCTCAGGAAAGGACCGCGAACTGCGTCTTAAGTGAACGCTGATCATCCGCACGCCTCTCTCACGTTTTCGCCAAGTGTAGCGCCGTCTAGCGCCTCATGCGGGCACAGCATACTGCTCCCTCCCCTCCTCCACCGCACACTTTCGGAGAGTGGTGGCTTGCGCTGCCTCGGCGAACCACTCTTTCCTCCCAATTTCGCGACACTCTCCTCCTTTGCTTTTTTTCATCGTTCGCTTTTTCTTTTATTCCTTGGTCTTGCCATCGTTCGCTCGGTCCTGACGACGGCCACGCGCCTCAGCACAGAGACGGCCGCCAAAAGGCTACGCCCTTAAACAAGAAATATAATGATTCGTTGGATGGTAACTATTAGAAGGAAGTGAAACAAACTATCTCTTGTTGATTGAGCAATTTGGTGCAATATTACTCGCACTAAAACATCTGACCCGAAGTTAATCCTTTTATCTTAGTTATGTAATCGTTTGTCACCGCAGTTAAAGAAACCCATTTTTGGTCACTGCAAAAACGGTCCGCGTATCATCTTGCTCAGCTGCAAGTGGCGTCAAAAAATGACAGCGTTTTAACCGTCCGGCCAGGTAACCACCCCTTCCCTTTCTCTATATTCAATCGCTCCTCCTACCTTCTGCTTTCTCTTTCCCATTATTGCCTTCACTCAAATTTTCCCATACATACACCCATCCACGTATTCTCCTCATACCGTTATACCCCTCACATTTTCTATCCCCTCAACCCCATTGCTCTCCTTTCGAGCCACGTTCCCGGGTCACACAATCATGATTCACTGGTGACCCCGGGTGGCAAGTGGACGGACCAACACATAGAATGACCGAGAGACAGATGGACAGAAACAGACAGATGGGTAGACGGACGGACGGATGGACAGATAGACAGACAGAAAGAGATAATACAGATGGACAGACAGACGGACAGAGAGACAGACGGAGGGACGGATGGACATTGAATAAATGAGCAAAAAGAATACAAAACAAATTACTCGAGCGGTGCTACACGACGTACAACCGCTTCATACCCAACAGTAGAAGAAATGACTCGACCAAACGGCAAGTGGAATTTTGACGATCACAGGGCGAAGATAAAATAAAGCGGAAAATGTACTCAGCGAACACAGCCAGGAGAGTACGTGCCCGGGGGAACCCCCACGATCTCCCCTAGGACATACCGGAAAGGGCTGGGTTGAAGGGAAAAGGGGAAAGCCAGGAGGGAAGGGGTTATAGGAAATGGGAAGGGAATGGGGCTGCGAGTTTTTGTTCTGATCCAGAGGTGTCTGACTCCTTTTGAGGCCTGATCTCTCACCTCAAGAGGGCATCACACAATGTTATTTCACACATTTTGCGGCCCCTCCTGCTCACCTGAAGGTACACTTGCTCGGCTTCCACCGGGAAAGACAGAGAAAACCTATCAGAGGGTATCAGGGGGTAGCTGCCCTGGGCCATCCCGTGACACTCGGTTCGGCGCACGTGCTTCCAGCGAGCTCCCGACCAGCTGTACTAAAAATTCCTCTAAGGAGTTTTAAGCGCGAATGCACTTCTTAAGCGAGCCTGAATCGTCCGTTGCCGTCGTCCGCATAGCAACAGCTGCGGGTGCGCGCGCTCCTCGTCTCCCCTAGCAACGGGGGGAGATGGGCGCGCGCTACTCTCCTCCTCCTCTCTCCGCTCAGTGACTGCGGGTGTTGGGCGCCTCCTCTCCACTTCGGGCGGGAGAGCTCTCGCTCGCGTAGCGGGCTCTCTGCATTCCGACGCGTGAGGGCGCTCGTGTCGCGGCCGCGTGGCGCGCGAGGGTATTAGTCGAGCGCGCGCCGTCGTCGAGAGCGGTCGCTGGTCCTGCATCTCGATAACGATGATGGCGGACCGTGCGACGGTACCAGCAATAACGAGTGAAATATCTTTCTTTGTAGTTGTGTGCGTGTGTGTAATCTCTCGACTACTCATTAAGATCACGATATCCACCGTAATCGCGCAATCAACAACCGTGCATTCGCACTTACACACTCTCCCCCTCGGGGAAGTGCGAGAGAATTTTTTTTCACTAATCCGGGTACTTGGCTGCCCCTGCCTTTCGCGTAGTTTGTGCGTGAAACTGCACACACCATACCAATCGCTGCGGTCCTCCTGACCTGTTGTGTCCTCTTACCAGTAAACTTTCAATCCCCAAGTACAGGCGGACGCCACTCGAACGGCCGCTCCAGGCCTACACCCCGTAGATCAGTGCGGCCCTACTAGCCCGTATTCAGCAAGGAGAGTTCCGCCGGTCGGTGTGCCAGTTCACTCTTTCCTCGTTTTCGTCAGAAGATCGAGACCACGTTTTCCGCAGAGACCACTGCTTTCCAGGGTGTCAATTGGAGACCTGGCAACCAGGCGTTCCCTGCGTACGACCTGATTTTCCAACCAGGAACCTCCGCGTCGGCTGCCAGGCGCACGTTTCCGTGCAGGAGGGTTCAGCTTACTCGAATTTCGCGACATTTTACCGCAATTTTGATCGATTTTTCATTTCAAGCACCTACCTCGGTAGCCACCCAGGCTATCCGGGCCTGCGTTCGCGTCGTGCATAGGTTTCTTGGAAGGTGACGGCCCTCAAAGTACCTGGGAGTTGGTGTAGCTCGAATGGGGCGTTGAATACCCTAAGAGTGGGTCCTAGTCGCCAGCTAACCGCGTTTTTCTACGAAACCAAAGCTAGGCAGCCGAAACCACCATTGCTCAGGCAGCCAGCAGATGAGGGGGATGCGCACGTGGAGGATGACAGTAGGATCCCCCCCCCCCCCCCGCCCTCTTGCAGACAAACAGGAACGCAGACAGACAGAAATATTTTGCCAACCTGAGGTTTACTACCTCTTTCAAAACAGTGGTGCTCGTTTACGGGGTGGGGACGAACGTGTTATTCAACTATTGATATACGTATGGCCGCGACATGCAGAACCGGCGATTTATAATAACTTAACAGCTATGTTTTCTTCACATGCCAAACTTTATAATCAAGACACACAGGCACGCGATCAAGCATACCGGCGTGATACAAGTCGCACTCGTAGGGTTCTCATTCCACTTTGATGAGTAGCATTAATAATGCATTTTGTTTTGCAGTGCTGAAAGAAACGATGCCTTAGGACTAGCTCCAGCAAAGAAGACATTCCACTAACTCCGATGCGCGTTCCGTAAGCTCATCACTATGCACCCAGCGTCACTTGTTACGGGCTGTTTTTCGACGCTGCACGGAAGATGTTGCTGGCTTTACTCGGAGGCTCACTTCTTGGATTCGGCTTCATCCAGGTGACCCACGGCTTCGGCCAGGGCTGCAAACAGCAGCTCTGCTTGCGGCGAAACTGTGGGAGGGGCCGCTTGCTTGGGCGTCAAGGAAGGTGGGGGCGCTTCTCCACTGCGGCGATGCAGAAAATCTCCGCATTACCTGAGGAATTAAACTGTAAGGAGGCAAGTGTGCGAAAACTCTTGGATGTTTTCAAGACCGAAGTGTCTGTTTTTTGTTGATTGAAGATGGGTATTCCGCAATGATTACAAAAAATGATTCTTCGCTTGAACCTGTCTGAGGTACGAATAAATTCTTCATGGCTTGTATGGAACGTTAAGGCGTAGAGGAAAATGAGATATTACTGCGTGATATTGATCCCTGGGAGCAACAAGAATATGAATTATCTCGCGGTATGGGTTATAGAATTACCGCACAGAAAAGACAGTTTGATCCATCGAAACTCATTTATATTGGAAGGATACACGTTGTCAAACGACGCAATGATATCTGCACCATTTCGTCTTTGTCGGGAAGGTAGTACACATACTCGATTTATTTTTGTTTGAAAGAAAGAGATGCTATTTCTTATTTTTAAATGCACATATAAGATAGCCTGGTGGTCTTTTTCAAATTTCGGGTTGACCCTATAGCATTCCGTGATCATGTGCCCCTTACAGTACCTACAAGCACACCCACTGCCGCACCCCTTCGAGTTAAAGTGGCTGCGCACAAGCGATCACCTGAGGTCTACGTCGTCCATGACTTTGCTGCCGAGCTCGCAGTCGTAAATACATGTCAGCATGCTGTCCACCGCCAAAGTAAGTAGCGCAGTGACCACGGTCTTGTCCAGAAACAGCGACATCACGTACGTCAGGGCCATGAGCCAGAGAAACAGCGGTCGGACCTGTGCCATATATCAAGTTTTTTTATAAAACGCGGCTGAATGTGCTCATGCAATGATTCCCACGGCTGTGCAATGTTGCGACTGCAAGACTGGTCAAAGTACAGCGTTTCTCCTCAGGTATCAGCGCGATTATGAATCAGATGTCAGCGTACAGCTGTGCATTGCAAAGTCGTTTACCGCGATGTTCTCGCGACAATGAATGAAATACACTAAAAAGTCACACACAATAGTAGCACTGTTTCAAAATGTAGCAAAAAAAGCTGATTTGTTTGTCGTTTCCCCCCCCCCGATAACGTATGACATTTTCAAACAGCCTACATTTTGTGTTGACCATTTACCGCTGAATAACGAGTACGCTGGCAACCTAGCTAAAGCGATTATGCCACGTGATTCAGGTGCGTGCCGTCCAAAAAAAAAATGCGGAAACTGGAGGCGTAGCCTAGCAAAGTAGCTTGTGAATAGCACGAAAGATTGGTAGCCTGATTGGGAATGAAAATTCCCTGAACCTACAACTCGTACTGTAAATTTATCAATGACGTTAGCAGCTCTGTGATGCGCTAAAATAGAAACTTCTACCCAATTCCAAACATGGGCGCATGCAGGTAGGCTTCAGACCAGCCATCTCCACCCCCTATGCTGTGGGAAGCCGCGAAGATTACGGAAAACTGAACGTAGGATCTCTGCGCCTCCTGGCGCTAAACTTCAGTCACCTTGACGCGCGCTAGGTCTTCCTGCACTGCTGAGAACAGCAGCCAGCCGGGTCTTTTCCCGAGAGCATTTTTTGCTGTACCAGGAATAAACAGCATTTTAACTACTTCAGAATTTGATCATTTCTGTCTCGGTATTGGAGCTTTATAAAGTAACAAATGGAACCTGTGAGGCAGGATCCAGTCACTGAAATTATGCACAACAAGTTCAACCAATTAATCTCATATCGCACTCGGCAACTCTCCTAAAACAATATGTGCCGCCATAATACGATATAAGGACCTACTTATTTGCGAACGAAAATTTCAAGAATACCTAGGTTATCTCGAATCTTTTTGCAGGAGAGCTGCTATTGCCGCCGCAATGCACTGGAACAATATGGACAGTCCCCGTAAAACACTTTTACATGCTCAAGTTCCGAATACTCAACACTTTTCGCAATTCGAAACGTAACATAAACTAGACTTCACAATACCCCGTTTTGTGGATTTCTCGCTGAGTGACTTTTAGGGAAGCTACGTACCCGAAGGCCGAACTTGCTGCACACCTTGAAGCTGAGCCTCGGAATGATGCTGCCGCCCGTGTAGCCCGCTGTGACAATGACAAGGAGGATGACCACGCTCAGCGACGAAGGCTGCGCGCGGTAAAGGCGCCGTTTTTAACTGATAAACCTTGTGCAACTACTATCCGCTTGCTTGCTTGCTTGCTCCCTGACTTTTCCATTTCGTCTCGCTTCTTCTCTAGTTCATTCAAGCTATTTGAAGAAAGAAGTTTGAGGCTTAAATTTATCACTGCTTTTTGTACTGGGATACGTTTCCTTCAGTAAAAATTCCATTTTCTTTATAGGCTGCACAAGAATCTGGTACGGAGTTATTCTGGCATAAAAAATTAGAGCAGTGATTGGGAATGGACGTTATGGGGGGCACATAAACACGCTGAAACCAACATATTTGTTTTAATGTCCGTGAATCCCGATGGCTACTCCAGCAGCACACGTTAACCTGCCGTTTTGTACAGTGAGTTGGGATAAGTGTCCAGCGCCTCCAGCATGCGTCCATCCAGTCTATACAGGTGTGTTTTGTCGTGCCGCAGCTATGGTGTGCCAGAGGTAGGAGATCGAGTAGCCGCCCATGCGTTTGTTTCTTCTATGTGAAGAAACCTTGCCCACTGGTTTCTACGTTACTAGAGGTTTTAATTGCTTCACGAATTGCCTCATTAAAGCTCCTCTGAAATACAAGCTCAGTAAGGTGTGAAAAACAAGCTCTTCTACGAAGTTTGAACTTACTGGCAAATGCAGGAACACCTAACAGTAAATTGGAGCACAGACTCCTGCCGCCGAGAACAAATAGGACGAAAGTGGTTGGCTGCATCACAATACCTAGTTTGCTCTTTGCTCGACCGTGACGCTGGATAAGTAATGGTGACAAAAAAGTTCGCAGACATGGCATGTCTTCTAGAGTTGGTAGATTATGGATACATTGTCCGGAAAATATTGGGGAACTAAAATATATTTTTGGTCCGTGCTTACGGCAAGAGTTTGAGCTTTGCACTTTTTGTTGGTATACAAACGGTATAAAGACCGCACACGATTGACCAGTCTTGAAAACGCATTTAAAAGGTAAGCTCTCCAAGTCACTGTTGTCGCACCCGTACCCATCGTAGCGACAGAACGCTAGAAGGTCGATACCATCATACGCAAGGCCTACACACAAGCCTTGGTACTTCCAACAATCCTTTCAACAGGTGGCCTGATGGCGCTAGGAGGGAACAATATCCTAAACGAGCCTATAGACGTGCTCTTGAACACCCAAATCCCGCAAGTAGCACTACGTCGACTAGAGGCCAATTACTCACGACGTTTACAAGAACTTGCTCGTGGGTAAGTTGGTGTATCTAACGGCAAGTAAAGCACTCTGAAATTTGAGACGGCCCCGAAAAGGAGAGTACAGGGCAGGGGCAGTCCTGTCCTGCGTACTCTGTCCTGGGTACACTCTTTTATGTGGCCATCTGAAACTGTTAAAGTACTCATGAACCTGAGGTACGTGTCTTCAAAATGTGCCTCAAAAAAAAAAAAAAAAAAAATAACAGAGCCTGACGAAAACATAATTCTTTAAATAAGATCAAAGCTGAAGCTTCTCCCAGTGCAAAGATGCATAAGCGCCAGCACCACAACGGCGGAACAACAGAAACCCTGTACGGCGCATCAAGAGCAACAGTCTCCGCAGACGCTCAGGAATACGCGAGCGCAAACGCCAAAACCGCGGGGGGGGGGGTCGCCATGTCTACTGGTACTGGTCTGATTACAAGTGTCACCCTACTGAGTATAGTACCCTTGATACTGAAGAAGCGGCGCTTGCATCCCCTTCGTTGAATCCACAGCGGCATCCACATCGTCAGCCTTCCCATGTGTGTTTAAAGTGTAAGGGAGATAGTCGAGGCTCACGCAGATGGTTCTGGGGATCTATGTACGGGCGAAAGGTGAAACGAGCGTAGATTTGAGCGTCGATACGATGGGCGATATCACGCGCAAAAGCGACTCCTGCGGAGCTGCTTCTTCCGCTGACACCGGCGTGAGCGCATAGTCTGACGGGTAGATTGGACAACTTTTCCATATGGCTGACGCCTGCCCATGGAACATACCCTGAAGGTCTCATGTGTACATTATTATTCTCGCTACAAAAGTAAGAATTTCTCGGCCTTCTTCCTACCATAATTAGCCTCGCGCTGTATGCGGTTTGCTACAAATGTTACGGATTCACGCTGCTTAGCCATGGTGAACCTGCAGTTGGTTGTGACTGTACAGTCGCTTGTGACCTCGGTGATATGACTGATGTCGCCGATCGCACGCATTATACGCTATGAGATGTTACGTTTCCGTGTTACTTCAAATAGCCCATCCCCTCACATGTCAACCAACACCTTGCACTTTCTGAGGCTCGAGATCTCTTTCGCTGAGCAGCTGAGACTAGGCATTTTTTCGCACCTTTGCTCACCTGTGCAGAATGCCTTCAGTGGTATCCAAGCAGGAAACTTATCTTCCCCAGTCGGCCCACATCTTTACCCAAGAGCAAAATTATTCAGAAGAATTTTTTTTCCAATTCAGTCCGTATGCACTTACTTTACCCCACAATATACTTGGTAAAACATAAATTGTGCCATGAACCTCGAAGACGAAAAAACGAAAACCGAGACCTTCCCCTCCCTCGCCCGTCCCCATCCGCTAGACTATTTGTGGGAAACCTTTTTTAGGCGGAATGCAGAGTTACATGAAGCTGACACAGCGGGGGCCAGAAGGCAAATGGGGAGGGGTCTTTTTTGGACATGCGCAAAAAAAGGGAAGTGAAGTTGCTTCTGGCATAGTGTGAGGATGGGGGCAATGCCAGCTGGAAGCAATCTTTTCAGATGCGACGCTGAGAGGAGCATCTCTTGTCGGCGGCCCTGTCCTTACGGCGTCGTCGTCGTCCGCGTCCGCACAGCTGCGTCTCTCCTCCGCTCGCCTCCTCTGCTCTCTCCGCTAGCGCCGATAGCGAACACTCTCTCCCAACAACTGCGCGCGGAGCAAGCGTGGCGCTGCGCATGTGCAGTGCCCTCTCTCTCCGTGGTCTCCTCTCCTTCGGGCGCGCTGCGCATATAAGCGGAGTACCGCGCTCCGGCCAGAGTGAACTAGAATATTTGGCCCCCACCTCCCCTAGCGGGAACCCAACGATGTGATGGAAACGCAATGGACGTCCACTACGCGTTTCACGCCATTCGACTAATCGAGCCAACGGAAACGCCAATGGAACCCCCTTCAGCGTCGCATCACACCAGGGTTCCCGCGAGAGGAGGTGGGCGTAATATTTTGTTCTCTTTTTAACGCTATTTACGGCCAAAACTGCCATCTCGGCCTTCCGATAGAAATTAATAAGGGAGGGAGGATTTGGTGTCATGCCGGGGGCAACATACCGGGGCTCTGCGGGCAACAGGTTGCTGACCCCTGCCCAGAGAAATGGGAAATACTGCTCTCCGGCTGTCAGCATCCACGACAGCACATGGGCGCCTACACTAAGGAGCTCTCACACTATATAATAAAAAACATTTTCCTGCTTTCGCAATCTTTATGGCCTACCATAACGTTCTCTCACGGTGCCGTCCCCCTCGGCACAGGAACTTTTCCCCTGCCCTTAATGATTACCTAGCGCTGTGGAGCGCGCCCATATGAGTGGTGCTTACGCCTAGGAATGCCTGGGCGGCCTCTTCGGCACTCATGAGGCCCAGCGTGGGCAACGTCACCATGAGTGTCATGCCGGCGGCACAGCTGGACATTAATCCCGTGGCCCAGCTGCACAGGGGTAGCAGCACCGAGTACAAGCACAGGCTCTCCTGCAGGGCGCAATGAGAAAGAACCTACAAGTTAGACCAGCGTCCTTATACCAAGCCTCACATGCTGACTTCCACTATCGGGAACTTGAAGCCAACCCTCCGCCAGTACCCATAGATGAAACAAATTGGCACCCAGCTTTGGAGGTCCCCTTGGGGTGACAGAGGCTGATGAAATAACCTTACACATATCTCGCCAATTCTAAGTTGGTGCGCGCAGAGAAATTCGCATGGAGAAACTGATGCCCGTGGAAAAACAGCTGCTTTGCCCCTTTAAGCTTCTAATTATAAACGTAGCTGTGCGGTAATCTCTCGTATGTTAGACTTGCGAAATCGAAACCTTTTGAAAACGGCTGACAGTTACCATTAGAAAATGTCTAGAAAAACTGTACGCTACTTGCCACATAATCCCCTGGTTAAGTTACGAATTATAGCAATACCAGCTAGAAGTTCGCTATGTTTTCTTCTTTGAACGATATGTACGAGGTACCTAAACCAGCATCGGTGGAGGATATAGGTTTAAGTATCCGTCAGTATATTCTAAGTTTGGAAAAACGTCAAATTTTGTCATTGTTCAGCTACAGTGGAAGAAAGCGCTGAACGGCTTTTAAAGTGAAAAATTTCTGCAATTCTTCTTATTGCTTAAACATTAGCAGTGGTGAGCTTGAAAACTGAACGAAACTGCATTCTAGGTAATGCCGCAAAAACTGACGAGAAGGGAGATAATTAGTGCAAGTAGCCAGGCCATGCTCTACGCGAATGCCATCTTTGATTCTCGGACGAGAAAGGGCCTTGTTTGAGCGTACCGGGCTTCCCTGAAAGATGAACGGCGCCAGGTAGACCGGAAATAGGAGTCCAGCGAACTTGCACACGTTTTTTTGGTCTTTTGGCAGCGCTTGGTTCGGGGCTGTGCCTGCGAGTAGAATGAGCTGCTCAAAAGTTCTATCGGGAGCCTTGGAGAGGCATCCATCCATCCATCCATCCATCCATCCATCCATCCATCCATCCATCCATCCATCCATCCATCCATCCATCCATCCATCCATCCATCCATCCATCCATCCATCCATCCATCCATCCATCCATCCATCCATCCATCCATCCATCCATCCATCCATCCATCCATCCATCCATCCATCCAACAGCTTTAAAACAAAACTCCGGTGTGCCGACATTTCAGCGCAGAGCCCGCCGTGGTGGAAATTAATTCGTAGGCCTTGCTACGGTGCACCCCATAGCGCAAGTGTAGCTTCGGCGCTTTAAACTCCACAATCAATAAACCATCATTACTAGAAAGTACAAATAAATTGGTGCCCATGGTGGCTTGGGGGCCTATATATTAGGCCTACATAGTAATACCAGAGTCCGTGGGTTCTCGGCTGGGGCTCTGGACTACGTTACCATCGATATGTCGATCCTCGCCTACAGGGATTACCCCGAAGGCTATATCCCGGCAACCACATGGAACGTTTAAGAAAGCGTAACGCCCTTGTAGAAGCTACTGAAACAAGTGATCGGTCGTTCCTCTCACAAATTATATATAAGCAGCTTTAATCAGCTATTTTGGCGCGAGAATAGCTATTATCCACACAATTTCCGAAAAACCCGTTCTGCGGACGATGCTAACCCGAACAGAACAAAAAAATGCTTATCCAACACGAAAGAGCACCACTCATCTCCACTGCTGCATGCGCTTGGAAACTACAGTGCATGCTCGCCCCTGCGTGAAGACATGCCGAACCAGCAAAAGAAAGGAGGGGGCGACTTTCTTGCGGCAGAAACGTTTTGGCGTAACTTTGCGCCGCCTCGTTCTACGCTTTACCAAGGAGCAGCGGTAGCAGTGGTCATCTCAGGGGATCAACCACTCACCTGCCTCACAACCAAGATCTGCTCCATCCAGAAAGCGGAAGTAGTGGCGATCGATAGGGCTTTAACCCAAACCCGCGCTATTACGGTAATCACCGATTCTCAAGCGGCATGCAGAAGCTATTCGGCTAGCGCAGTTTTTCCAACAGCACTTCGCCTCCTGAGCCCCCTTCCTCTCGTACGGTCAGAACTGTGTGGCCCCCTGCCCACTCCTATCTCCCGGGCAACGACACAGCTCATTCTTTTGCCCACACTCTCACCAACTGGGCTCCAGAGGAAAAGCACAGTCTAATGCCGATTGAGATAGACTAGGTAGAGACTAGACTAGGTAGATAGACTAGGTAGATAGAATAGGTAGGTATAGACTAGGTAGAGGGACCTTTTCCCCCGCCCGACCCAGTTTGTCTAAAAGACCGGAAAACACATTACAACGAATTCAAGCAAACACGTTCCCCAAACCACTACGACTAAATTATCTATTCACTACACAATACTCCCCGGAGTGTGCTTTTTGCGGCCATTCAGGAACATTCTGTCACATCGTCTCGGAGTGCGACCAAAACCCCGATCTTCCCCCCGTTTCGAACCCTTTCGCGCAGCAGTGGGAGAACATGTTATCCAGCTCGAGCCTCGACGACCAGATAATCTTGGTTGACCGAGCGGCGAGCCCCAGGAGGGCCCATGGACTTCCGGACTTGGAAGCCAGCCCACAATTTATTTTTGCTCTATTATGTTTCTTTTTCTTATTCTGCTTGGTGCCCTATGTTTTTTGTATGGCTTCAGTGGTACTGGTCGTGAGAAGGCGGTGCAGTGAGCCGCCATAAAAAAATTCAGATTAAATATACAAATGTGGCATCGTTTCACTGATCAGTCATTATCAAAAGCAACCAGGAAGAGCAATCATCATTGTCATCCGCAATTGTTTGCTGTAAAGGTCGTATTCTATCTTGTTGCTTTGCTCATGGCTGATGCTCCGAGTTCTGTTCGCTCGAAAGCGAAATAGCATTCACGACCACAATAACACTACTTATGTTTAACTAAACTTTCGTTTTCCTTGATTACGCGTCGTCAGAGTTGTGCTAACTTCTCGTAATAGTCTATCCAGCAGGAGTGGGTACTAAGAAACATGTTTATTTTACGCTTGAGCACATGAGCCCATGTTTATTTTACGCTCGAGGTAGTTTAGCCTTTTTGCTAATTTCTATGCGTATGATCACCTCTGAACGCCACCGTAGGCTGCGTTTAATCTCACGGCAGCCGTGCGAATTACCCACGGGAAATTTTCAAAGCAGTTTCCATAAAAGCTGCCTGGCCTGAAATTTGCTGAATAATACTACGTCCCAAGGTAACCTAACCTAACCTAACATAACCTCACATAACCTAAGGTAACCTACCCTTGCCTAACGCATCAGAACCTACCCTAATCCAGCCCAACTGCAACAAACCTAACCTAACCCAGCCCAGCGACACAGAACACAACCTGTGTTAAACGTAACCCAACACATTCTAGAAGTCGTGTGCGTCGATCTCTTGATATAGTAAAAACCCGAATAAAAAAAGCATTAACAAAATTACGATGACGGAAAAATTCCGAAAGAAAGCCAAACAAGCCCCGCATTGTCGGACTCGTAAAACCCAGTACTATGCCACAGCGCTTCAAGGGCAGGTACAAACACGGCTTTTTAGGGAATATATATCCCGCAGAGTCTCCGTGTAGCGTGCATAGCCAATGAGAGGCGACTGCCATGACAAATTTTTGACGGCGATTCTCACGGTTGCCGTGATAATAGACTCTACCGCAACCATAACCTTGATTAGTGGAGACCAACTCAGAATCATCACGTAATCGGTCATACTCGCTCTCACGCTAATTTTGAATTTAACGCGTAAAATGGCGCCATTTATGAGCGCTGCCACGGCATGTCGGGAGCAAGATAGATAAGGGATTTCTACCATAGTGAGCAGTTTCAATGTGCAAAGGATGGCTTTCTTGACCCGACGGTCACTGCACACATCGTATGGGCGAATATGGGCAAAGCGTAACTGTTCATAGCTCACTCTGAACGCTGGACGATTGGCTGATCCTCTGAACATTGCTGATGACCACTGAGGATTTTCGGGAAGCACTTGGCGATGGGGCTGGTGACACGGCGTTCGACTGTCGCCGGAGCATGGGTGCTTTGCTAGATCGCTTCAGCTAACGAAAAAGTTACGGCTTTCTTTCCGGGAGGCGGACTTCGTGGAACAGCACAGCAGAAGGGACGTCAGCTTGCTCTTTCTCTTCTTCTTTCCTCGTACTTTGTCTTTTCTCGCGAGAACGTGGCAGATCACATTTTTTTCTCGGGTTTCCGGTGGAACCGTTGTTTAAGTCAAAGAAATAGAAAAAAATCTCACTAAAAATTATGCGCCTCACTAAATCTACGTAATATCAGCATATGTTCCAATATTTAGGGTGACCTAACTACAATGGGCAGGTAGATGATGAATTGTCATCACTGTGAGGTATCAGAGAGAGAGAGAGAGAGAGAGAGAGAGGAGGCTCTTTATTAGAAGTGAAAGCCGAGATCTTTGCCGGAATTGCGACACCGACATGCTGCTCGCCGGGGGAAGGGTGAGGGGGAAAGAAAAGGGCGCATAGATTACAAGGCAGAGGAAAGAAGAAGAAAGAGAAGAAATAAAATACGACAGAAAAATAAAAAAATGACGTTCAGTTTGTGAGTAGTGGGATTAAAAAGTCTGTCTCCTAAACTCTAAATCACTCAAATCACACCAATCTCGCCGAGATTGTCGAACAACGCCTCCAGTACATAGCGTTGAGCTGGTGGAGATGGCCATGGACCAAGAAGTACTTTCAAGGCCATTGGTGGAGGGCTGAGATGCTCTGGTTTCTGCACAAGACTGCACCTTGCGTGTATGTATGCGGAGCATTCCAGCAACAAATCCTATACGGTTTCCGGCGACCCGCAGTTGTCGCAGTAAGGGTGTGTGGTGACACCAAGTCGAAAAAGGTTGTGCGTGCAAAACCCTTTTTGAGCGAAAGAAAAACTTATTCTTTCGGTTTCCGGTTTTGCACAGAGGGCGGTGGCGGTCTTGCACAGAGCATTGCCAGTTCTAAAAGTCAGTCTGTTGTTTCCTTAGCCATGTGAAAAATCCTGATATAAGAGGCATCGGCCCATATTGCCCTGAAATGAAGAAGCGGAATTCAAACTCTACCAGAGAATATGCGTCTAGCTACAACTGAACATGAAAAATTATAGTTTGAACGTTGATCAATGGCACATTGGTAGTGCAAGAGCAACGTTGCAAGAAGAAATTCTTATGTAAAATTTCCACGAACTAGAAAAATTTGTATAGGAATACGGAGTTCAACATGATAGAAATTCACCTCGACCTGCAATTCTGAAGTTGTCCTTGAGCTCCCCCCGGAATTGATTTCCTGTTCTAGGTAATAGTTGTGACCCAAGACAGAGAAATAGTATGACGAAGTGGGAGGTTCAAAGTAATAAATTAGACTGGCCTAGTGCTCGTTTGCTATTGTTTGGATTGCAAGGCGGTGATCGTTAAAAGGTGCTTCTCAGCAAACTTTATACTCGGTCTTTCAGGCACCTCATGTTAATGTCCACATAGCGTTTCTTTTCTACATTATCCTTTTCATCGCGATAAATAGATAAAGTGAAATTAAGGTTTATTTTTCAACATTGTTTCGGTGTCGGCATAAGTTTACACTTGCAATTGCTATTCATCTTTTGATGCCCACACAGCTGAATGAGTAGCTTCTGTGCACTAAGAGATAGCTCTTTCTATATTGTGTACTCGATAACCGTTTTCTTCACTGTTATAAGGACGCCGGTGTTCAACACCCCTGATTTATAAAGGCAAGTTTGGACCGAAACAAATTTTGGCCTCTGTAAATAAAGGGTCTCTGGTAAATTTTTCTATCCTACTTTGCATTAAATGGCACTTCACTACGATCACAACGAAGAGAGAAGAAAACATTTGCGGGAGGCATCACAAAGGTGCCCGCCCCACCTAGCGTGTTCTTGGCTCAGCTAAGTTCATGCGAGTTTAGGTCTCGGCCAATGTTTCTGCGTGGTTATGCTTCGACGCTCTCTCAAGGTTTCTGCGCGGTGTAATCATTAGTCCCGAAAGATCAGTGAACACTCAGTCATTAATGTACGTAAAATGTGTTGTTTTATTTTCCGTACTGTCTAGAGTGCCGTCTGACGACACTCAAGGTCAGCGCTGCAGCCATGACTAGAGGGCCATCCGACGGAGTTCGAATTTTCAAGACTGGGCTGAGACAGGCCAGAGCGCCTGCTGTCGTGTTGTAGAGGTTTTGGCTTAGCTTCTTGTGCCAAGGGCGGTGGTTCGAGTGCGGCTTTTACCTCGGTTATTTGTTTTACATTACAAGTTTTTTGGGGGAATTTTTATAGTTCAGGTTAGTTTGTGGTGTTTTAAATTATGGTTTTATTTATGTAGCATTTATGTAGCGTTACATTAATGGAGGACAAAGACGTTCGCGACGCGGCATTTTTAATCGATTTTTAATCGAACCTCCGGTGAGCGTAGCATTAGAGGAGTTCTTATGGGCCTCGTGCGCTGGTATGGTGGCGCCACTGATGTGCTGTATTCAGCGCCATCTTGCGGACAGCGAAGGCATAACTGCTGAATTCCGTTAGCAGACGATGTCCCGGGGCATAGCATTCAGCCCAGTACGATTATTAGCAAGAGAAAGAACAAATGACCGCTATGCTGTTACAGTGCGATACGAACAGCCAAACGGTACTTAAAATACGGTTCGCAAAGGCGAAGCACATCACACAAAAACCAGTTGTATGCAAGCGCGAGATTGTCTCCACGCTGCGCGCGGACACACTCATTTCGCAACGGCTTCAACTGAACACCAGCAGCGCCGTCCAAAAAAAGATAAAAATAAAAAGACGAAAACCCGCGATCTTGCGAACAGAACGAGAGGAGTGCAGGAGTGTGCGTGTGGGTGTGCATCGCCTCCCGGAAGCGATAATGTATGTGTGAGGGAAGGCGCGATCGCTCCACCAATGGAAAATCTTTTGTGGGGCCGCCGGCCCCCCAGGAGCATGAAACAACGGCATAACGTCCGAACCGGCGCCTGCAACGCAGTAGTTGCGTTGGTCGCTTTGGTAAATTTGATTAATGCAGCTTTACATCAGGGCATCCTGGCATAACACCGCAGTTGGCGGGCAGCTTATTGTGAGGAGAAGACCGGCGACGCGACTTTATGGTGCTTGCAGAAGCGAATTTCTCCGTGTAAACTCCACTGTGCCTTTTACGTGTGAGGAAGTGATTTGATGTCCGTTGTGTGCGTGAAATTTCGGCGAAAGGTTCGTGGGGGTGTATTGCAACCAAAGATATCCGGCTTCAAGAGCCCGAAGATTCAGGTTTGAAGAGGCAGGTATTTGAGAATGCAACTGCTCGGCTAAACTCTATTTCAAACTGCTGAAACTAAGATGAGTTCGTTGGATGGGCACATAAAAATATTGCGATGCTTTTAAAGTGTTTTCATAGGTTTATACACTCGTACTTAGTATGCGAATATTTTGGGACGTAGATGCGCGTGAGTAAGGTTTCATGAAAGCTCCTTAACGTTTATTTATCTTGTTGTTTATCGCTCGACCTAGACACGCGCACAGATATGGTAGAGTGCACAAACGGAGCTATAATTGTGCACAAATGGTTCCTCTGCCATTCGGAGTGCCGATGGAAAAAAATGCCGTTTGGAATAATGGAAATTATTTCAAAGCTGACAGAGTTGTACATGATGTCCATGTAACTTGCATGCCAGCGTGATTAGTTGTGCGCGTGCATGTTATCTTTGCAGCAAAAATGTTTTCGCAACAAGTTCCTTTCACCTACTGTGGCAGAAAGGCAAACTAAAAGTTGTACAGGAACATATGTTTGAAATATATGTAAATCATTTCAATGAAACTGTCGATGCGCGCCTCCGAATTGTGGCTTGTGTGTGTCCATCCGTTCGCTGTTGTGTCGCTGTGTAGCGGAAACATTTACGTTTCTAATGTTTTCATTTTAAAGGTTTCGTTACATTTTGCTGGTATGACTACGTACAATAGAAGCATGCATAGCCGTATTATGTTCCATGTATTTTCTGATATGTGCACAGTTATATTGACAGCAAAGACTATTTGAGGAGTTACAAAAATAAGCGCTCGTTCTGTTTTGTTGGATACACGGCATTTTTTCGCCGTGGTCTTGTGCAGATACGCAAATACGACTATAGATGTGTTCTTTTTATTTCTTTTTTGGGTACTATGTGCTTTGTGTACGTCGGCGTCATGGGCAGCTGATCCGCGTACTGTCGTCTACTTTTATTGGAAAAGGGGCGCTTTGTAAATTATTTCGGTTTGTATTCCCGCACAACTCGTCAGCGGAATATTTCTATGAACATAACAACTGTGAACGTAATTAAACGCGGTAACTGTTGTATACTAGTTTTCCGGTTGTTGTTTAAATGGAGCCACGTAGCTAACTGCTGCAAATATTTGTCTTGTCCTTCAGAAAAAATTCCGCCGCCGCTCCCAGGTGGCGCCACATGTTTACTTGAAACTGCAGTGCACGAGGTCCATAGTACCGTCGGACGGCACTCTAGACACAGCCTTTGTTTTCAGTGCGAGTCATTTCTTTCGTCGTCATTGTCCGATAGCACAACTGCACACACTCTTAGGCAAAAAGGACTAAAACAGCTGTTAGCCTTCGCGGGCAACAGTTCATCTTCAATGGGAGTATCTGTAGCAGAGTGTGTGCCGTGTGAAAAAATGCGTACTAACTGTTCGTCCCCGCTGATCAATAAGGAGTAACGGAAAGACGAAACGCATGCATTTAGTCTCTTGGCTGCGTCGTTAATCCCCTAATGGCGTCGTCGTTGTGATTTCGCGCATATGTCTGTGGACAGTTTCAGATTTCCAAAACACAAGTCATTGCAGTCAGTGGGTCGTTTACATGGTGCCACTGAAAAAAAAAATCTCGATGTCAATTATACGAAAAGCGCCTAGGGTTAATAGAGCGGCGGGTAATGGCAAGGAGCAGCGATGCGTGACAGACGCTTCTCGGCGAGGTTCTGTTGATACGCTGTGTTCCATCCGATTCGGTCGAGGTAATAACGGCCAGTGAAAGATTTCAAGCCCGTCAACAATAATGCAAATATTAGTGACAATAGCAAACGTTGATCCCGAAGCGTAATTAATATGTGTTTCAGAGACGAGAAAAAATGCATTAGTTGCTGATGACAACTGCAAAATAAAATTGTTCGCTATAGGTAAGCGTCTTGAAGTTATCTTTTACATTCGGTACATAATCGCTTTGTGCACCAAAGCTATGACAATGCTACAACTGCTGTAAAACCCAGTTGCATCTCCCAGTCCCGATCGTCTAGCGACGCTAACTTGAAGAATTCAGGCTAAGCAACGCCAAATTTGATTTCGCCGATGCAGGAAAATATGGTCTCTTTCCCTATTGTGACACTCAAAGAGACGACCGCTTCCACACACGATACCTAGAGCACTTAACGCATGTATCGAACACTAAAAATACACTTAGTTTGCGCTAATTTGTGCTGAAACAAATCAGTCATCCGATCACTCAGCCATCTATCTCAACAGGCGATGAGTTGATTGCTCTTTACGAGAAAAACTGATTGTAAGGCTGTACGTATAATCGAAATGAGCCATGGTCCCTCAAGTTAGCAAAGCGCTAAGCGCAAAGCGCAAATAGCGGTGACGGTCGCTTGCACGGATAGAAATTCCGGGACCAGTTGCAATGAAACCATCACCTGGCACAGCACTACACGCTCTGCACTTCAAAAGTACCTGCCTGTCAATCCTTCCAGTGGCGTGGTGTAGTGGTAGCGCGTCGGTTTCCTCGCGTGCAATTGCGGGCGTCGGTGGTTCGACCCCTGCTGGTGGACGACGTTTTCATTCTGCGACTCTCGGCAGTTCGTCCTTGGGGAGTATCAGAACGAACCAATCGGGTGACGGACTAACCGTTCGTCCCCTCACATTTAGTCCCCAAATGGACTAATGATTGTGACAAAGGCCGTTAGTCTCCCAAAGGACGAACTTTTAGTCCTTTTAGCCTAAGCGTGAGCAAGTCTTCGTCCAGCGCGTCTTCACCCTGGTAATCCTTGAATTCTTTTTCACCTGGCCCGGGTGAAACCTCGGAAATGTCAAATAGTTTCGCGGTCGACATGTGTTCTACTATGAGTACAGACGTATCACGCGAGGGGATCGCGAACTCCCTATTCTTCTTCCAGCTAGGGCTCTCGGGATCATAATCAAAACCGCCTTGCGCTCGTTGTGGTAGACTGCAAGCGGCGTGCCAATCATTTGAACGCTAGCCGAATTCAGGTCACCAAAGAGTGGCGCGTTTCCAAAGCCGTTCTTGTACCAGATCTACCGCGCCTCCGACAGGTGGGGACACGAGTGCCGCCCGAACTTGGCAAGGCAAAGCAACGGTAAAGCGGTGCGGACGTGCGGGATGACGTAATCGCTCGGCGAGGTTTTCCTGCGCACGTTTGTCGGCCCAACCGAGAGGTCCTCGAGTGTCTTTGAGGGTTCACAAAGCCACGTCAAGCCCCCTTGTGGTGGCGGAAGCATGAGTCTCCTATTGTGGTTCTGCGGCTAAGAGAAATAACTCGGCACCTGTTCAGAATAGTCACGCAACACGCTTACCACCCATTAGCAGATACAATGTTGAAGCGAATGGTTCCAGGATCTCTGACATGCTGCAAGACTACCAGGCGCTCCTTCCTGGACTCACACGTTGACCTGATCCTAGTCCTCCCTGACTTCGTCCGCAGCCTAACATCCCTGCTGGAATACCAGGCATTCAAGAAAGCGAATGTTCCCTTCCTTGCATTGGTTCAACTAGTGCTGATGCATATGTACAACGCGCATGTGGACAAGCTACATGTGTACATGGAGGGATCTTGTAATGCACGTAGCTCCGCTTGCGCGTTCGCCGTGCCTGCATTAGGTGTGGGGCAGATGTATGGATTGTCTCGCAGAACATTCTCGACAAGTGCTTAACTCTGTGCCATTTTAGAGGCTGTCACTTTTATTGCCACAAGGCAGCGAAGAGTTAGATGGGTTGTATGCCCAGACGCAAAACCAGCACTCATGCTCCTATCAAACATTCAGGCCAGAAATGGGCACCGAATATCGGCTCTTACGATTGCTGAACATCTTGAAACAGCCCGTGACAAAGGGCATGTCGTAGATTTCCGATTGGTACCCAGCCACAGCGGTCTAAAAGGAAATGAAATAGCAGACAAACGCGCCAAACAGGGGCCCGATCACGGCGACGAACTCACCATTACTCTCCCCGCCGATGATATAAGGATCATCACACGGAAACTGAATGAGCAACGGTCCGCAGAGGCATGGTTTGAACAGGATACGAATCGATCATTGCTGTACGCAGTAGACCCAGCCTTACATTTCCGTTTGAATGCTGAGCCGTCACGAAATGTAGAAACTCTGTTTCATCGAAAGCGACTCGCTGTAGCTTTTACAAAGTCGTTTTTGTTCCAAATTCAGTGGACAAACTCCCCATCCTGCGCATGCGAAGCGCCCGAGAAAGATGGTTCGCAGGTGATGTTAGACTACCAATTATATTCCCACAAAGAGGTGAACTCTACAACAAACTGCAATTAGACAGCCGTCGTGTGATGTGTTAGCGTCTTTGCCAGGACCATGGCCTGATGCCGGTCTTCAAACTACGGTTTTCCATGTCTTGAATTTGTTTTTTACATCGACAGCAATAGCGGCAAAGTATTAGGTGGCGTATTAGCTTTTTACCGTACATTCATGCCACCAACCCACGAGGACATTTTATAGACAACTACTGAGCTCGCGAAAATTGTCCTAAAAAGTTGATTTGTATAGCCGGGTCTCTGACCCATTATTGGTGAAATGGAGTAGTCGGCTCACATTTGCTTCCAACCTCTCCAATCACTAACCAGTAAAATTTCCACCATCAGCTAAAACAGCATCGCTGTTACAACCATGATTTAAACGGGAACAAGACTCACCGTTTGAAGTGGGAACCTATTTCATTTCGGCCCATTAGCTTCGTCGTCCTGCGGCACGCCCGCACGTAATTGGTTTACACGAGTAATACATTATTCTTCTTGGCCAATCCCGCTGAATTGCTATGCGCCATTTTTTGTGGGAGCCACCACCGCCACAACCACCACCTGGGCTCAAGTGCGTGCCCCGTGCCAGCTGCACGATCAACCATCGACGCGGAATATCTGCCCAACGCCTGCTCCGTCTCGTTGGAGCTCCTTCCTTCTCCCGTTCCAAGGCTGCAGGCGCCATGAGCAGGTCGCCGAGTCCGCCACCACCGCCAGCGTCGTCTCCGCAGCTGGGCAACGTCACCAGCTCGACTTCCTTCTGCCTCCGGCCGCCGTCCCTGAGCGAGCGGCTGCTGCCCTTGCCCTGCTCGAGGCCCATGTCCTGGCCCAACCGGTACCGTGCCCTTGCTTCTACTCACGGGAGTGGTGACGATGTACACTGGTACCGACTTATCCTTGTTACTCATTCGTCGTTGGCTGCCCAGTTGCACGCTTTGAAAATTACCCGCGTATGCTGAATTCTTCCTCTACTCGAGCCTCCAGTGGAGGAGATACTTAGAAGCGATTTTCGCTCGTTAAAGAATTGTTGTAGTCTTTACTCAGCTGAGTCGAAGAAATACATTTAGTGGAAGACAGGCACAGAATACGGCCGTCAGTCTCAGACGGCACCCCATTCCCTAGTGCTCTTCCAAGGCCATTATAAAGATAGGAGAGAATGATTGCTTGCGTTCATTGTGCTTTGTTATATTAGCGACGAAAATATGATTGCTGATGATTTGAATAAATGGAAGCCTTTGTGCACCCGGTTCACTCCCAAAGTATTTAAGTGTTGTATCATATTCCATATACTGCCTCGTCGGTACTTTAAAGTAAGCATTCATTAACAATCACACCTGCCTACCGAGAGCTTCTTCAAGGCAGTCACGATGCCTTTGTGGGAACGCACGACCCATTCTTCAGGCAGCTGGTCAAATTTTAAGTGCGAATGCACTTCTTAAGCGAGCCTGAATCGTCCGCCGCCGTAGTCCGCATAGCAACAGCTGCGGGTGCGCGCGCTCCTCGTCTTCCCTAGCAACGGGGGGAGATGGGCGCGCGCTGCCTGGCCGCGTCCCCATGGCTCATTCTTGTTGTTGTTCCTGCTGACATGGCACATACCCACGTGGGCGATTGGCCAGGAATCGGGCGTGAGAAGGGCTAATGCACCCGCTTAAAGGAGTACTGACACGAAATTTCAAAGCTGAGATCCGCTCTAGCAAACAAGTACAACGACAACACAAATAGGTGTCTGTGAATAAATGCATCTTTCTTTCTTTGTAGTTGTGTGTGTGTGTGATCTCTCTTTCGCGAACATTACCGAACTGCGCAAATTCAACTCGTGCATTCGCACTTTCACATTCTTCCCCTCGGGGAAATGCGGGGAATTTTTTTTTCTGATCATTTATAGCAGCTGGCACAAAATACTGTGGGGCTAAGAATAGCTCCATAATATAAACAAGGGAAGGCTGACGAGAAAAGATGTCTTTCTTGTACTTTGAGCCGCTTTGATGTTGTACACCGTAGCTCAGTTTTCTCAAGTCTAAGTATAATGACAGAATCGCTACTGCACAGTTTCGAGGCACTATCTAATCCTGCCTCCCTCTCCTTATCACTCGGATACACATAAAAAATGCACGCAAGCAACCAACCATTCATCGTGCATTGGGTAACGAATTTTAGTTGAAGGATTTGCACTGGACCATAATGATCCCGAAACACTGATATAATCGCAAACGAAAATCAGTTTGATGCAGCAGCCTATCAGGATGATACTTGTTTGAAGTAGGGGCTCAATAACCAGTTCATTACAATGGGACTCGCAACTATTTCCTTGAGGAATGGTCCTCCGGTATCGCTTACAAATTTATGAAAGTAGATTATTATTCAGAAGTCACGTTTTTATTTTGTTTTTCTAATTAAGGATTTCCACCATATTCATCGATAGAGAGAAAGGAGAGGAGGAAGTGCATTCATAATAGTCCACTTACCACTAGCTTTTCAGCTTTTGTAACAACGCAATCCACTGTAGCCGTCTGGTAGCGCCGCACAGCTTTCGATTGCCACAGTGCCAGGTACGGGGGCATCCATATGTTTATTTGTGTCCAATTTAAATAAAGGCTTAACAATAACTGTACGAGATCACCGCGTGAATGAAAAAAAGACCCAGTGGATACTTCGAACCATGGCTATATATACAAGGCGCTTGAAAAGATCGTGTCTTCTACTCGCCCCCGTTGGTGCATTGAGCGGTCGTCCTTAATTGGTAGCCAAAAGAATGACAAAATTTTTTGAAAGGCGGCAACGCTTGAAACTACTTCCGCAAAGACCATTTCAACAGCTCAATAAAGAAGCCGTTTAAGCAGCCCATTGTGTTTCCCTTTTAGCTTTCTGTAACTCATTATATTTTGCATAGTGCAAAACCGTTGGTGTCATATTCAAGACGATCGCCTTTCTTAAGGGGTTACTGAAACGCCTAAAGTTAGGTCTGTCTGTCTGTCTGTCTGTCTGTCTGTCTGTCTGTCTGTCTGTCTGTCTGTCTGTCTGTCTGTCTCTGTCTGTCTGTCTGTCTGTCTGTCTGTCTGTCTGTCTGTCTGTCTCGATTCAGCCGCCCGGCCAAAAGTTCCAAGAATTCTTGAATGACAGCTTTATATAGACAAAGCATTTCTAATCCAGGGTCACTGCTCATGCTTGTCAATATTCTTGGGGATTGGATTGGATTGAATAAACTTTTATTAAGCCTGCAGAACTAACGCTGACGTGGAGACGCTAGCGCTCGTCGATCGGGCCTACATCATCCTCGAGGGGACGGCTGGGCCGTCCCTTTACGGTCCCCCATCGGGGTCCTCCGGGGCCTGCCTCGCCATTGCCTCTCGGACCTGCTGGACGGCCCAGAGTTGGTCTTCTTGGTTGTATGATGCCAGCGCCGCTTCTAGCCGCGGCGGTAGGAGTCCTGAGTTAGCTTCGTCCGGGTGTGTCTTGCAGTCTCACAGCATGCGCGTTAGCGTGGCCGTCTCCCTTCGGCAGACCTTGCACTTGCTGTCTGGGTAGGCATCGGGATACATCCTGTGCATCATGTGCGGTGTCGGAACGGTCCTCATTTGCAGATGTCGGAATGTAGCCGCCCGGGCTCTGTCCAGCTTTTCGCTGGGTGGACTTCGGGCCAGGCGGTACGCCTTCGTGATCTCGTTGTATCCGACTAGTCTGTCTTTGGCGCTATACCAGAGTCGCGAGGCCTCGTCGTCGCCGTCGGCGCGGAGGGATAGCGCGCGCGCCGCGGCGTGGGCCGACTCGTTCCGATTGATCTTGCTCTCCGACACTTTGCCCTCGTGCGCCGGGAACCAGATGATGCGTTTTTTGGCTCGAATATGGGCTCGCTCCAGGATGCGAGCAGCCGTCGGTGAAACTTCGCCCTTGGCGAAATTTCGCACTGCTTGACGCGAGTCGCTGAGGACCGCGGTGCATCCCTCGTCGATTATCGCCAAGGCAATGGCCACCTCCTCGGCTTCTTCAGCCTGGTCGCATTTCACGCTCGCCGCCGATCTCGTGTTGCCCGTGCCGTCGACCGCGACCGCCACGTAACGGCGTCCGCCCGCGCATTCCGCGGCGTCGACGAAGCGGGCTTTTGGGTCCTCGCCGTACTTTTCGACGAGGGCCTTGGCTCTTGCTTGACGTCGGCCCTTGTTGTGCTCTGGATGTACGTTTCTGGGTATTGGATCCACTCGCAGGTCGCGGCGAATCTCTTCCTTAAGCGAGGCCTTGGGTCCTTGTTGTTGGTGGTACCCAATGCTCAGCTTCTCGAGGATGGTGCGTCCGGCCTTGGTCTTCGACAGTCTCTCCAGCTGAGACACTCTCTGCACCTCGATGATTTCCTCGAGCGTGTTGTGTACGCCCAACTGCAACAGTCTGTCGGTGCTTGCCGTTTCCGGCAGGCCGAGCGCGATCTTGTGAACCCTGCGTATCAGGATGTCAATCTTTTTCTTCTCGCACGCGTGCCAGTGATGAAAAGCTGCCACGTACGCTACGTGGCACACCACGAAAGCTTGTATTAGTCGGATGAGGTTGTCTTCCCTCATGCCGCCGTGTCTCGAGGTCACGCGCTTGAGCAGCCTGGTGGCGTTGGCTGCCTTGTTCACTAGTCGGTTCACCGTGTCTCCGTTTCTTCCGTTCGCTTCTATGACCATACCGAGTATCCCTATCTTGGGCACCGTGGGTATGATGGTGCCGTCCTTGGTCCGGATCGTGATCTTGTCGCACTCTCTGCTCGACTTGCTCTTGCGTGTTCTCACCGGATGGCACACTAGTAGCTCTGACTTTTTCGGCGAGCATCTGAGGCCCGTGTCCTTGAGGTAGTCCTCGATTTCCTCGACTGCGTTCTGGAGCGTCGACTCGATGTGTCCGCCGCTGCCGCGACACACCCAGAGGGTGATGTCGTCGGCATAGATCGTGTGCTCGACGGCTTTAAGTTTCTCGAGTCTTTTGGCCACGCCAATCATGACTAAGTTGAAGAGCATTGGGGAGATGACCGACCCCTGTGGGGTGCCCCTGTGCCCCATGCTCCTTTCTCCCACCTTGAGGTACCCCGCCACCAACTCGGCTCTTCTGTCTGTCAGGAAGTCCCTGATGTAGTTGTAGCTCCGTTCGCCTAGGTTGAGCCCGGACACTTGCCTGAGGATTGCGGCGTGCTCGACTTGATCAAAAGCGCTTTGTAGACCAAGCCCCAGGATGGCTTTGTTTCCGCTCGTCTTGCCGTCAATCACCTGGTACTTGATCTTTAGCATAGCGTCTTGGGTGCTCAGGCTCTGTCTGAAGCCTATGATCGTGTGAGGGAAGGCGTCCGTCTTCTCTAGGTACTTCTGCCACCGGTTGTGGACTACATGTTCGAGGACCTTGCCGACGCAAGATGTCAGCGAGATCGGTCTTAGGTTGTCCGGGTAAGGGGGCTTGCCGGGCTTCGGTATTAGAATCATCCTAGCTTTCTTCCATTGAGGAGGGAGCTTCCCCGTCTTCCAGCACTGGTTGTAGTATCCCGCGAGGGCCTGTATGGATCGATCGTCCAGATTTCTGAGGACTCTGTTCGTAATTCGATCGGGACCTGGCGCCGACTTGCTGTTGAGGTCGTGTAAAGCCGTCCGGATTTCCTCGATACTAATGTCTCGGTCGAGGTTTTCGTTAACCGCGCCGGTGTACGGGCCGTGTAGCGTGGTGTTCGCCTGCGGTAGATATTTGTCTATAAGTCCTTTCTTGATGGCGTCTTCCCCTTGATCCGTCGTCGCCTTGTGTAGAAGCATGGCGAGCCGATCTCTCTGGTGACTCTTGGTCTTTGACTCGTCCAGAAGGTGCCTCAGGATGTTCCACGCCTTGTCGTTCTGCATCTGCCCGTCGACGGTGTTGCAGAGCTCATGCCACTGCTGGTGGCATAGCTCCTTGCAGTGTTCTTCGATGGCGCGATTTAGTTCCGCGATCTTTTTGCGGAGCCTGCGGTTGAGGCGCTGCCTGTTCCACCTCGCCAGCAACGCGTTCTTGGCCTCGATCATGTGTGCCAGCCTGCTGTCCATCCTGCTCACCTCCAAGTCCGTCTCAATCTGCTTGGTAGCCGCTGCGACGCTGTCGTTCAGACCTCGACACCACGATTCAATGTCCGTGATCTCCTCCTCGCCCCGCGAGTCCCTTATCTTTCTGAAATCGTTCCAATCCGTCCACCTTACCTTGCGTTTTTCTTCCTGATGCTTGCCTGGCAGTGGGACCTCGATTTCAATGATCATGCGGTCGCTCCCCAGATCCGTGCCGGTGTTGCGCCAGTTCGCCGTCTGCGAGCCGAGGTTCTTTACGAAAGTGAGATCGGGTGTGCTGTCCTTCGATACCGAGTTTCCCGTCCTCGTCGGGTATCCAGGGTCCGTGATCAACGTGAGGTCGAGGTCTCGTGCGTCCTAAGCCAGGTGTCGCCCCTTGATTCCGCTATAGGTGTACCCCCACGCCGGGTCCGGTGCGTTGAAGTCACCGCCGATCAGGAGCCTCTGTCGATCCGCAATCTTGCAGGCCTTGTGTAGGAGTGTCGTGAATCGTTGAAGTCTGTTCGCGGGTCTGCTGTACACGTTGAGGATGAAAATGCTGCCCTTCCTGTTCTTGGCAGGAATAATTTCGACGAAGGTGTGTTCTATCTTGGTACTATTCAGATCGTGTTCGACGAAAGAGATGCCCTTCTTGACTAGCGTGCAGACGCCTCGAGCCCCTACAAACGGGTTCACGTGGGACTCGTAGCCGGGGAGGGTCGGGCGTCGTCCATCAACTCTTGCAGGATTATGACGTCCGGAGTCTTTCGTTGGGGAAAAAAGTAATTCGGCATAGATGAGCCAACATATCAATGAACAAGTGATATTGGCGTTGTTGTTTGTATGAAATAGAAGGCTGCCTAATTTTTTGCTATAGCAAATAAAAAAATTCACGTTGAAGAAAATGCACGGATCCGTACTTAAAAAAGCGGATTGCGGTGCCACCTGGAGGCAGTGTTCCAAGTTCAAAAGTAAAAAAAGGTTTCATTAGACGGCGCGAGCGGTGGAACGCGGCACAATTGAATTGACTTGAGCAAATTTCCGCTGTGTTTATCGTGGGCGTGGCGAAACGTGAGGGGAACAGGGGAAGACGAAAAATATTAGATGCATTTACATGGCAGAGGCAGCAGAAGACTATCGTCTTCCGACGACATTTGCAGTGAAGTATAGAGATATGAGGCCAACTTTTCAGATCTCGCTCAAGGGCACCTGTGGGAGGTTAAAACGGGAAGCCAAACTGAATGTAACTGTCCGGATTGCGCAGGCAAAGGGCGACCGAATCGGAACACAGGCTGCCATTCCAGCGGTACTGCATTCCGCACCCGGTGAAGCAGTCATGGTCGCGCGCCACGCAGACAGAACTGCCGGGCTGGCACACACAACCACCCGGCTGGCACACAGCACCACCCGGCAGTGATATGGCGCTAGTGGCGGGCAGAACCGGCGACGTCCGGACGCGCAGGTAGTAAGCCGTCTGCATGCACCCGTTGCGTTGCAAGCTTATTGTATTTCATTTCGTTACGATCTGGTGCAGCCTTTTCTTCTGCTGTGACAGAGGAATACCATACCTAATCATTGCTTTTTTCGGGTGCTGTTGATAATAATGCGAAACGGGGATTACATATTTAAATGCGAAGCAGCTTATGATTGAGCCTGTACCCTCCGCCGTTGTGTGGGCGCCGTTGTGCGGCGTCCACACCCCCACTGCGCATGCCCGGCCAGGCACCGCTGATGGCGATTGTGGCAGGATGCCCCTAGGGATTGGCCAACCAAATAATACATCAGGGGATAGCTTCGCCTTAAACCACCGTCGCTATCTTCCCTTAGGGGAACCCTCAGAAGTATGCGAGGCATTCCTCCTCTCCTCTCCGGCATTCTTCCTTTCCGAAGCTCCTATATTCTCCGGGATTGCGCAATGAATGGCAACACCTGCGTCTGCGCGCGCGATAATGCGAAGCAGCTTAGGACGGACGAGCTTAGGGTTAGAGACGCGACGGTAGCCACCGCATACTGCGCTGAGGGCGCCACTGCAGCTCCGCGGTAGAAATGACGCGCGCGCGCTCCGCTCCCCTCTTTCTCATCCCGCAACGCAGCGATCGAACTGGAAACTAATGGGAACTTAAGTCGACCCCATGGCTGCTTCGCATACTACATAAGGTTCCCTTCGGGTAGATGGTGAATTTTTTTTACTTCAAGCCAATCTACCGACACTCTTCGTGGGGCCCAAGTGTGCCACCTGCCACACTTGGATTTAACAGCTGACAAAAATATTACCTTGTGGCACTAAGGACACAGGATAATGGATTGATGCCATAGTGTCTTTGGAGCCAATTACAATAGACATGAAGTCGGTGTTTCCAGAATTAGTTTCTCGGACTTGAATATTGAAACTTGGAACGAAAATAATTGAGGGTTTAACGTAACGGAGCTTCACCGTGACCATGAGCCGCGTCGTAGTGGAGGGTGCCTGATTCATTTTCACCTCCTAGATATCTGCAATAAAAAATGACACCATCTTCCCGTAGGGGAACCCTGAGTAGTATGCAAAGCCGCCATGAGGTTGATTCAAGGGCCCATTAGTATTCGATTCGTCGTTTCCGTTAGGTTGAGGTACGTAGCTACTGTTATATTTACAGTTTGGTTTCCATGGTAACTACCACACTTTTCACTTACCGGAACTACGAAATCGGAAATTGCGTTGAGCCCATGGCTGTTTCGCATACTACTCAGGGTTCCCCTACGGGAAGATGGTGTAATTTTATTAGATCCGACGGGGCTATGTCCCTCCCTTGTCGTTGTTGCGCCGTCCACACCCCCACTGCGCATGCCTGGCTTGCTGAACGCCCGGTGGTGCCTTACCCTTTAATGGATCCTGGAGCGACAGTGTTACCGGTGTCTTCCTGGGCCGGCCCGAGATGAGCCGAGCATGCGTAGTGGGGGTGTGGACGGCGCCACAACAAGGGGGGGACATAGCCCCGACCATAAGATGCTGGAGCGACAGTGTTGCCGGTGTCTTCCTGGGCCCGCACGAGACGAGCATGCTTCCCCTTAAAGGACTCCTGGAGCGGCAGTGTTGCCGGTGTCTTCCTGGGCCGGTGGATGGACGGACGACGGACGACAGAGCCGAGAGCAAGAGATGCTTTGCATCTAAAAACCCAAATCTCCATCTGAAACAATTGAAAGTTGTGTATGGCAACAACCAAGACATCGCGTTTATGATGCCATAAAAAGTGCTGCTCGGTTTTCTGAATCCCCCTTTAAAAGGCACTCGCTCCCCAAGCTCTCATCCCGATGCGTACATTTCCCAATCAATCAATCAATCAATCAATCAATCAATCAATCAATCAATCAATCAATCAATCAATCAATCAATCAATCAATCAATCAATCAATCAATCAATCAATCAATCAATCGATCGATCAATCAATCAATCAATCAATCAATCAATCAATCAAGCAATCAAGCAAGCAAGCAAGCAAGCAAGCAATCAATCAATCAATCAATCAATCAATCAATAAAAATTTCTATTTTATCTATCTATCTATCTATACATCTATCTATCTATCTGTCTGTCTGTCTGTCTGTCTGTCTGTCTGTCCGTCCGTCCGTCCGTCCGTCCGTCCGTCCATCCATCTATCTATCTATCTATCTATCTATCTATCTATCTATCTATCTATCTATCTATCTATCTATCTATCTATCTATCTATCTATCTATCTATCTATCTATCTATCTATCTATCTATCTGTCTGTCTATCTATCTATCTATCTATCTATCTATCTATCTATCTATCTATCTATCTATCTATCTATCTATCTATCTATCTATCTATCTATCTATCTATCTATCTATCTATCTATCTATCTATCTATCTATCTATCTATCTATCTATCTATCTATCTATCTATCTATCTATCTATCTATCTATCGATGGTATAGGAATACCTCATCCTGGTTTCCTTTCCTCGCTGTTTCCCGGCATGAATACCAATAAAGGTCCTTAGACTTTAGAACGTGTACGCCATTTGACACTCCGCCCGGCTACGTATACATTCCGAATCACATATTGGCAATGTTTGTTTAAACGTCCGCTATATTCTGTCGTTCTAGAACCGCTGAACTGAAGTGGTAGTAGATTTTTAGCATTTATACTGCATAACGGGATTGGCCTTTCCACGCCGCGAAATTGTCAGGGTCTTTAGCAGCCATTGAATGCGGTGGACGAAGTTTTAACTGGGTATATTAAGTATCAGATTTGTAGGCGACCACTTTACGCTGATAAATGCCATGTTTACCAACCGCGTTTGCGGATTTTCGTTAGAGTTTGGTTCCTGTTCTCTTATTAGACACTTCCTGTTGTATAAAATGGCAGCGCTTAAAAAAAGAAAACCGTACAAGAGCAGTTCTGAGCAAGAAAGGATCTGAAACACAGTTGAGTGTACGATGCGTTTTGCGATGATTGATTACGAGGTGTAACGCGCTGCCGCTACACAGGCGATGAGGGGCGCCGTAATAGAGGGCTCCGGATTAATTTTCACTACCTGGAGATTTAAATGTGCGCTGAAATCTTGAAGACACGGGCGTTTTCGCTTTTCATTTTCGAGTAATTTGTAAGCATAAATAAAACATGACAAAATCACAAACTAGCGATGTCTAGACCTGACTCGTAAACGCTGTTAATGAACAAAGAAGGCGGGGAAAGCTTCCCCTTTACTGCTTCGGGGTGAATGTTGATGTTGAACACAGACTCACCACAGACTCACTCAGACAACTACGTAGATTGAGCCCGACATATCCTGAGAAAAAGGGGCCAATAAAGGGCTAGACAGTGTGTATTGAGCTCTGGGTGGAAGCGTGGTTTGGCTAATTCTAAGTCAGTTTTTTCGTTTCAGTCTTTTCAAGCTTTCTCCGCAACAATTAGGTTAGGTGGATGCACTGACTTTTGCTTGCTGTTTGCTTGCAGACAATTCCTGCCATGCTGCAGTGCCACGTGTGTGGTTCCGCTGGTCGCGTTGGCTTTCACCGTCGTGATGCTCGTTACCCTGGCACTATCCTCCGAAACAGGTATCCAGCAATTGCGTCTAAACATTTACATTGCTCGTCAAGCGAGACTGAGTCGGGACATTATAAATAACCGAAATGAAGACAACAAGCACTGCAGCAGCCATAAGGTTACAAAAAAAGAAAAGACGTGGATTATCGCAAGCCATGTACTGTCGTAGCGGTATAACGTACATACAGATATGCTTTCTTAATTCTTCCTTTTTCGGATATTTTTTTGGATATTCCTGAAAGGAGAACCTGCTGCCCTACCTCGACCTCCTTGATCCAGTCAAATATTTGTCAAAAAATTCAGGAACTTGCACTCACATGCAAGACGTGAATGTCGGAGCTGTGTGTCTGCCATATGCCAGACACAGTTACGTTTAAGTATCAATATTTATTTGCATGATTGCGACGCTAGTAATCGTCGTCATATGCATCGAAGAGGATGCAAAGTCATCCTCGGAATTGACTTCTGCCAGTTCTTGGTCGTCGACTCGAGGCAGTGGTGGCGAATCTGCAAGTAGTCTCGAGAATGAGTGGCACACTCGTAGCCAGGTATTGAATTATCCATAATGGTGTCTACCGAATTCGCCGGCCGCGGTGGGATCTCCATAGAAGGCCTATTTTCATCTTTAGAGCTTACGCTGAAGGTTTTTTTTTTACATGCGCGGTAGAGCTGGACGGCGGCGCTGGAGTTTTTTGTAACGGGAGCTACACTGGCCGAGGTTGAGCCCTTTCGTGTGACTCCTTGAGAGCCGTGCTGCGCATACGTGAGGAGCAGTGACTTCACCCGGCGCACCGGTCGTTGCTCGCTGCGTGGCCTCTCTCACACACCCCACGGGCCCAGCGTCTTCGCCGATCTCTGTCCCGCAAGTAGTGGCCCGGTGCACTTGATGATCATGCGAGGGGTAGCCAGGTGTGCAACCGGTGGCTCGTGCGTCGCAGCAACAGCAGCGTGCCCCTGTGGAACCAGCTTAGCTCTGAGGCGATTGGTGACGCTGCGCCGGAGCCGCTTGACAATGTGTCACATGTGTCACATGCCACTTGATATATGTCACTTGATACATGTGTCACTTAATGCGTATACCGCGCGCGTGCCATTGAAGCAGAAGTAAGCATAATGATCAAGCTAATCCTAGACAACTAGGGAAGTTAACAATAACCAGCTGAACCTTAGCTCAAGCTACCTATATCCTGGCATAGCCGGGCTAAGCCAATGCTAATTTTTTCTAGAGCCACAGCGCGAGCATGGGACTCCGCGGTATCCGCGAGGCACGCACTCACGAGGGCTCTGTATTTTAAACGCGAAGTACCGTAAGACCTCGCAATGTCCATCCGCCTTCCGACGGGGTCTCCCCAAGACTACAGCGAGCTACACGAGCGGGCGCTACGCGCAAGCACGAGTTCAGCGAGCTACACGAGAGGGCGCCACCCACAAGCACGAGGTCACATTCAAAACACGCAAGCCGTCCTTTCACTTAGTTTAATTTCGGGCCATTAAACCACACCATCTCGACGCCGTGAACGATGCCGAGGGTGTGAAGCACTAGGACACGACTTGTCTTGCGTGTGGGTTTTGTCATTTACAGTGCAGTTACTGCAGCCCAAATCATTTATTAAACTTTGAGTGTATCATCGTGCACGAACGATAACACTGATCCACACAATACACACAACTTGTGCCCCCAAATCATTTAACAAACTTTGAGTGCATCGTCGTGCACGGACGATAGCACTCATACACACAATACACACAACTTGCGTACCAGTTCTTCGCGCCCTCGGCATCGTTGACGGCGTGGAGATGGTGTGATTTTTTATTGGTATTCTTTGCGGCGACGGTGAACTTACGACTTGTAGAGCATCCCTGTGGATAATAAACTATTTTGCAAGGCCGCAAGTACACGAGAAACCCTTCGCAGATGGTTTGCATCCACTATTCTTCATATTACCCCTAGTGTTACCATATAACATTACACAGTTTTGGCACTCCTTTCTCCTATTGTTGCGTGTCGCCCACATGATCATTGGTCAGTTGCCATCACCTGAAATTTGTTTACACTGCGGTGATTGATGGGCGCCACCATTTTGTTGTTTATGCGTTTGTCGTCGGTCAACTGTAGGTGTCGTAGCTTGCCATCTCTTGTCTGCGGCTGTGCGCGACTGTCATCGTTGTGAATGCGAATCAAAGATAACGCGATGCGCAGAATTTCAGCTACAGATGTGTGTCGAAGATGCCGTTTTGCTGCGTCTTCGGCAGCGTTGTTTACAAACGACCCGGCCGAAGTTGCCGGCGTGGCCGTAGATGCGGCGATCTCTCAACACTGATAAACCCCAAAATGGCCGCCGTTTCTTCTGACTTCTGTGCTTCAGTGGCACTACTGTGATTACTTATCTAGTGACACTAGTAACCCCCATTGTCGAACCTGCATAGCTGCCGCTCTCAACAATGTCGCTTGAACCTGATCTAATTGTCTAATTGTCTGCGCTTGCGCGCTTAAATGAAGCGCGCAAGCGCAGATAATTCGTGTTTCCACTTCTTCTCCACCCTCATCATCGTAATCGTCGTCAATATCGCGACCATCTTTATGATCCTTACCCGCTACCACATTATCGTCATCATTATCTTTCATCATCAACATCATCATCACATTCATGGGCACTGCAGGACGGAGAGCTCTCCCGAAATAGGATGATTCAACCGAATACCCCCAACAAAGAGGCCAAGCATCTTCTCGTGAGGGAATGCTGTTAGTGTCATGGAGCATAAGTGTAATCACAGCCACCCGATTTATAAAATCTCATACATCCGCCATATGCGGGTGTTCATAACGTCCCCGTGGACAATCGGTGAGCGCGCTCCTTAAGTTTCGGTAGGGCGCGAACTATCGATGCCCTATCTGTGACACACCTTTGGTATCGGTCTCATAATCCCATTATGTCCCTGTTGTGAACTGTGCACATGGCGAAACTTGAGGGCCGGCGTATAAAAGACAGTCACAGTCATCGGCGGATTCATTGAAACCGCTTTGCGCAGCGGAATCGAGCGACAGCGCGATGAACCTGGAACTGCTGCCGCGCGTTCTGGAAAATGCACCACCGGCCGTGCCCACTTCCTCCAAAGAGAAGGTACTGACAAGGACGAAGAAACGAGGTACGTTCTCTCAAAGCCCGCCCAGGTTTCAAGTACGCCGTGGATACATGCAGTCCTCGTTGCAAATCTCATTTGGAGGACAGTTGCCTCCCCGGCCAGTGGCAATGTGCACGTGTAAAACGATCCGCTTGCTGGAGCGTTAAATGACACCAGACGAACGGGTTAATTTCGCTAAGCTCGCTACATCAAACAAATTGTCTTCAATCTACGCTGTGAAGGTGGTTGGAAAGAAGAGATGGGAACGACCCCCACAACAGTTCCACATGCGACGTCACTTGAATCCACACACTTCGCTCTAGAAAGAGTGAAACCAGAGATTGTGCCAGCGGTTACCTGGGATTCCCAAGGGAGGGGGGAGGTAGGTGGGGGGGGGGGGGGGGTCCTTAACGCAGCAGCGTCGGTCATGGCCGGGCTGGAGTGGTGGACGCCACCGCTGTAGCCCGGACGTGCGTGGAAAGAAAGAAAACAAACAGGAGAGTCTTTCGAAGGGTGAAACAGCGGAACCTAGCCATCCTGATGTGCTAGCTCGGTGCTACACCACCGCACGACACAAGCGGATACACCGAAACAGCCCTGCATGTGAGTTTAGGGATTCCCATTCATACAGATATAGACAAAATAGTTTCGTAAGTCTGAGAATCGCGAGAAAGCTGACGGAACTTGTATAATCGCTTTTTATCTGAACCAGCTGCTTTATTATTCATTTGTAATACCTGTTAAAGCACAACCCATTTGGAATTCAGCAATTTAGAAAACGGAGTCCCATTGGTGAGAATCAGTGCGCACAAGGTAGCGTTTCTCTGACGGCCCGATGTTTGTAAGCGGTCTCTACGTTTTGTTTTCCCGCCCTGCAAACCAATCCTTAACATATCGTTGCGTACGACCACCTAATTCCGTCGGGTCCGGGGGACCCGGGAGGTGCTGTCGAACACGTTAATCAAACCATGCGAAGTTAGCTCGCAATGGGCGTGAAGCTGCGCCAGAACAGGCTCAACAGCGCCGTTAAATCAAACAACAAAGCCGACGGAAGGGTCCCTCCGACGCGCCCGTCGGGGTGAGCACGGGGACCGGTGGGTAAAAACGCCCTATCGCCGCGCCATCTATACTGTGCTCCGCGAGTTAAAAGCGCCCTCTGCATCCTCACCCGCGTTGGGAGTTTCTTGTCCCGCACGCCATGAAACAACCGTCACCTGGTAGAGGTAGGAAGGTTTGCTTTAAAAGTGGCACAAAATTACTCCCACCTCCCCTAGCGGGAACCCCTGTGTAGATGCGACGCATAGGGGGTTCCGTTGTTGTTTCCGTTAGGTTGATTCTCCCATCGCATGAAACGTGCGGTGAACCCCCTGCCGCAGCTATGACGCAACGTGACGCGGCTATGACGCAACACAATCCAACACAATCCACTTTAATCCAATCCAATCCAAGCCAAGCCAATCCAATCGAATCCGATCCAATGACCCTCGCGAGAGAGTGTTCGCTATCGGAGAGGAGAGGGGGTGAGCGGCGGAGAGCGCAGCTCGCGTGGCGAGGAGAATGGGGGAGGGGTGTGGACGGACAACAACAACGCCGTATGGAGGGACCAGGCAAGTGAATGAGATGCAGTCGCATCTAAAATTGAGATCTCTATGCTCTTATTTTGCAGGAGTTTATAGTTAAACATAGCGCCACGGCATGCGCATTCATGTCTGCGCACACGTGCCCGCGTGTGAATGAATGCACCCATGCACGCATATCACAGTCATTGTGCGCAGAGCAATGCCTAAACAGTATGTGATGCTTTCCAGCCTTTTTCATGGTGGTTTATCTCAAGGCATGTGGTGTGGCAATACGTGTGCTGGAGCGACTTCATGACATACTACATGTTGACATATTTTTTATTTGCCCGGAGCAGGATGTAAATCACATTCTGTCGTAACAATGCTCGTAGACATGACATGGGAAACTGCGCTATCCAGCTGTGTGGGAGGGGGCAGCAGTGAGATCTAGGGTGCGAGATGTTGCTTATAAAAAGCGCGCAGGTGGATAATAGGAGTTTGTAGGACTGCTATTTACGCCACACTGGAAACCACTTCTGTTTCTCTCTCCGTTGTCCTCTCTAGCCGCTCCGTGGTAGGAGAGGACTACGTGGGTTGTGCAAAATGTGAAAGAAAGGTGTGACTTTGGGACATTTACGAAAGGTCAAGTGGCCCCAGCTCTCTCCATTCCCTTTGGCGGCTGCTTTATTCCCATAGCGTGACGGCGACTTCCAAAGTTCAGGGAATGCCAGAAGTAGCCCCAATAACAACCCAGTGTGCTCTCAGTTAGGCACACGTATTTGGCGGGGCTTGTGGGCATGCGGCCAGTAAACGCAGAAGCAGGAGTTGCGCGGCGCATCCTGTCGCCATGTTTTCGATTGTGCGCATTACTGAACGTTGCACGGCATGAATATCGTGACGAGGGTATCAACTCTTCAATTGTGAAATCGCTGATTTTTGTCTCGCATGCGAAGCAGCTACCTGGACAGCCACTGACATCTGGAAAAGAGTGTCCAGTACGCGAAAGAAACCCATGGCTCTTCCCAATGGCGCGAAGACACGGCCAGAACAGGGCAGCCCGTCTTCAGTGTCCCAGTGGGCACCCGCCTTGATTACATGGGCAGCGAGTAGTGGGGCGCCAACAACGTCGCGCAACAGCCGACTGTCACGGCTCACTGCATCAGTGGCCACTATTCGACGCGGAGGTGCGTAAACGCGTAGGCTTCCAGGCACGCAGCCCGGGAAGCGTGGTTCCAAGGGGCCATCAGGCTCTAATGTCCCTTTTAAGCCCGTAGCGCTATACACCTGTTAAAACAAGTGATTAAGGAAGTTTTTTTATTTGTATTCTGGGGCCAAGTACTTCGGGATTGTTACTTCACACCACCGCTCAGTGTCCAGCGGCGTTAAAAACATAGAGGCAAGAAGACAAGTGAAGAAGGGAGGTCTGCGGAAGCGCGAGGGGAAGTTGAAGACGAAAGACGGAATCAAAAGATCAGTAAATAGCGACAAAGGAAGTCAAGAACGAAATAGCAATTGAAAAATGGTAAAAAAGGGGAATTGCATGTAGATAGAATACTCTTCGCGGGTGCGATTGGTAAAGCGCAATATTATACGGCAACGTATGCGACCTTACGTGTCTAATTGCAGTTCTCTTGTGATAGTGTAGTTTTCTGCCGCGAAAATGTTTTAGTCATCAGAGGGATATAGATTTCGTTTGTAATCTTAGCGCCGTAATGATTGCAACAATGTCGCAAGTAATGTTTGTACTGCAGCGAGTACCTGCCTCTTCGCTTCCGGTGTAATACTCTTGGGCTTGCAGCTATTAATGGGGATATTGAAAACTTCGCCGACCAAATAGTGAGGCAAAACTAGTGAAGTACATGCGACAGCTTTAATCCCAGGATTGTCTAGAGGAAACGTGGAATGTTCTCTCCTGTCTCGTTGAGCAGCAAAGTAGCATGTTGACGTAAACGTGCAACTTCCGTATTTTGCTTCGCAGATTTGTAGGTTCCGTCAAAGATTTAATTGAAATAATGCGAGACAAGTACCGAGAAAACGGCTCTTCTGAAGTGCTGGCATCGACAGTTCTAACCTAGGTGCTCACTGACTTCCCCGGACGGGCAGAGAAAGACTCGTCTTCTATACGGGGTGCAAACTATTTATTACAGACTTGTACGCCCCTCCCCCAAACCCCGCTAAATCCACCCGTTAGATAAACGCGGTCCGTGGTTTGACGGCCTCTCCAAACGAACTCATACTCAAACCCCGTAACACACTGTCATTGTTGCCCCAGTCAGTTTTTGGATGTCAAATATGCAAGGAACGGGGCGATATTGTACGCTTATTATGGGCATGTCCTCAAGCGACCCCGCAGTGCCACGAAATCGCGAGTGATGAGCCGTGGGAGACCATACTACTTAGCTCAGACACGGTGTTTCAACTCTGGGCCATTCAGTTATAGCCGAAGGTGCCGCGAGGACCCAAAGGCTCATGCTCGAGGTCTTGTGGGTCTAGCTAGCGATCGTTATAAAACTGGACATATATAGTTTCCTTCTATCCCTCCCTTCAATCTAATGAGGCCTACTTGTGTGGGCAACCACGTTTTGCAGCAGCTGCTAACGTAGACGCGTCAGAGCCCACCGCAATACCTAAATCATCGACAGCGGTAGCGTGTTCAGTAACGTGATTCTGCGCTCGTTACTATCGTCACAATCTTCCTGTGCTTCGATCCTTGTCTTCTCTAGGATAATATGAGAGGCTTGGCCAATCGCTCTTGTAACAACTACATATACGCTCAAAAGTACGTTGGATGGGGCGAGTTAATACTGCTTCAATCCTGCTGTATAATGAGGAACGAAAGTCATTCAAAGAGAATCATCATCATGAGTAATGACAGACACCAACCTGCGCGCAGTCACTCCCACACGCCTACTACCAGCGTTCACATTCATCATTGCCGCCCATGTAGGTCTGTCATCTTCACTTTTCTGTTCTTAGCTTTTATTTTAGGGTGTTTTTGTTGCGCATGCGGAAAATAATGTTCTTAAATGTATACTTTATGTGTCCCCCCTTTTTTTGTCTTTTTTGATTAACAAACAGTGGTAAATTAGCTTCGTCCCCGTCCCCTTGTCGTAGTAAACGCAGAGCAATTCAAGATGACACATATACGCCATTTGTTTATTTCTCTCTGTACAGTGAAAAATGTCACACGGGAGGGCACAAGAGGAAAGAAGTTGCCCTTTGCAGCTTGAGCACCCCATACACCTACACAAGACAACAGCAGTTATGTAGAACGCAGAGACGGAACGACTAGATTAATTAAACATTTTCACACAATAGTAATGGTAATATCAACTCTACATTTCCCTAAAAAAGCAGTCATAGAAAAATAAAAATTGCTGTTCTCGAAGAAAAACCTATACAAAACAATAACCTCTTGAATAACCTCTTAAATATAATAGGCATCAGCGACCTAGAAAGTCGCCGATGTTATTGTGACGCCATGTTTTTCTATAAGATACTAAATGGTCATTTTGACGCGCCCGATTTCCTCCACAGCGTCGATCTACATGTCCCTCAGCGATTCCCGCGCCATTGTACATTATTTGCCCCGAGTATGCCACATACCAAATCACCTGCTGAACAGCTGCAAATTCTGTGCAATCGTATGTCAAAATATATTGATTTCTTCATGCGTGAAAGTGTTTTTACTCGTACCTTAAGAAATCTGTTTCTAATGCCATGACTTGCGGTTCTGCCTTCCATGCATGGTTATTTCACTGATAAATCTGTGCTCGCGATATCGGCATTTGCTTGTAGCTATATTGAATTGGTGATGTTTTTAATTTTCACTTTATCACATTTTACTATCTGACTTGTGTACCAATGTAACAGCCTCTATGGTGTATTGGACCTGCAATAAAACATGAATGAATGAATGAATGAATGAATGAATGAATGAATGAAACAAATAAATTCGCATCGTTACTTTTTAAAGCTGCATGCTCAAATTACTCTTGTAGCCCTCCAATAGTGCGATTGTGTTTTTTCATTACCGCATTATTGATCATGTTTCCTTGGCGCCGTTTTCTTCGCCTTCGCAACCCCAAATATACGCTATTCGGGTAAACGTTCTTTGCAATACTTCAGCAGTCATCATGCTCTAGTAACTGCTCTAGGCATCGCTACATGTCTCTGAGCCACATGTTTGAGTTGAAGGCCGCAACGCTTCCCCTGGGTAAATTTTTAATCACCTCAAATCAAGGATCGGCCGTTACGGTGGAGGGGGGGGGGGGATTTTTGCTGGATTCGCATTTCGTAGGCTCTGTGTTTGAATACAAGTAGGACTTTCACCATTTTTTTGCGTTTGTAATTCAATAGGCGCTGTCGACCATTTTTTTAGACTATCCGTGGGATTTCAGCGTAATGAGAATTACCTCCTTTCTCATTAGTAGTTGAGACGCTATGCCGGCCTTGTCTGAAGTAGACGGGCAGTAAGCGTATTTGGAATAACAGCTGCTACTAATGGGCCTTACAAATTTAGACTATTGGTAGTGAAAATCTCATTGCGGTTGCCTTGGTTTTCCGCGTGCGGTCTTTGCGAGTTTTGTCAACATTAATACGTGACACCGTGACCCCAAACGGGCAAAGACGACAAGCTGGGCCCCTCAAGTTCTCCGCACTTAAAAAGCGCCTCCTTTTACACGCCAAGCAGCAATCAGAGCGGCACCTGTGTGGGACCATCGGAGAGCAGTGCCCGGAACCCGAGAGACGCCCATGGCCGCTCGCAAGGGCTCAAAGACGCGAGCCTCTGGGGTCCCCGCGTCTTTAGTGTCCCTGCGGTGGCCGACCACTGCAGACAACCAACGTCGAACAGCTGCGGCGCGTCGGGCGACGCCAATCACTTCGCGAAAGACAGGGCATCTTCGACCAACTGAACGAGCTACCACGGTTCGGCGCACAGGTGCGTACTCTTTTGAAGCTCCCCAAACGTGGCACATAGGGAAGCCGGAATAGCGAGGATAGCCGAGTCCAGTATTGGTTTTGTAGCACCCATTTGAGCCCTATGGGTGCAACGGAAAATCAGAATTTTATTTTCTTGGTTTTGTTAAGTGTACTGCTTAAAAGAGTTAGTCACGCACCACCAGAGCGTTGGCAAAGATTAAAATTGTACAGCCACCTGCACAGAGAATATAATGGTTGGACAAAAATGGGCACGCAGAACTGAACCACAAAACAACTGAAATAATGAAAGAAACAGGGCAGCGAGAATAGGTATGGGTGAGGTGCCATTTAAATAAAGTTCAATAAGAATGTGGAAGCAAAGGTAGAATATAGCGCTGAGAATCTGAAGGGAGTCGTGGCGTGCAGGTCGGATTAGTCAGCCGAAAAGTACAAGAGAGCAATATCTTCAATGGATGTCTGAGCGAGAATGCTTGGATGGGACTTCGGTTGCAGGAAGATATGATCTCCAACCTTGCTTTTCTGCAGGTGGAAAGAGAAGGTTAACCCCGCATGCCCACGTGACAGCACTGCAGTGATATTTCAACATAACATTTCTTCCGCAGTTCGTAAAGAGTCGGATGAGCCTTTTATAGTAAATATTTTGATTTATTAAACATGCTTCTTGGAAAATAGACGTTCACGGTTGGCCTTATCTAGCATTGGTGCTACCGCACAGAAACCGACTGGGATAGTAATGATGGTATTTTTCACACGGCAGGTTTTTACCTTGAAGAGACCTTCATCGGGATAATCTTGCAGGCGTGTATACAATTCTTATGCATACAATTACTCGACTTCTATCTTGAAGTTCTCGAGGTCTCAACCTAAATTTGAGTCGCGCTGTTCTTACTGCTTTCCTTGTTCGCACCCATATCGAAAGGCTCCTGTCGGAAGATTTTCCTTTCGTCGTTAGAGTTCATCCATGCGCGCTGGCTCATGCGCCCTGCGCTGAACAATGATTGTTGTTATGCCGTGGATAAAACGGCCCCCACGATCCATTCGCAGCTTGGAAGATGGGGGGTGGCCGCCTCGGCCCACCGACCGGAAGCTACCCACAGGAGGTGACTGGAAGCTACCCTCACGGTATCGTCGTAGGAGAAGAGTAAGCTGATCCCAATCATGCTGTACGGGACATTATCTGGAGGGGTATACGTCTGTTGGTTACAACTGGCAAGCTTTTAAAATGCAGTGGCATGACAATGTGCGGTAAACAGAGACAAAATGTGGTTACATCTGAGACTCCCACTTTTATTGACGAAGTCGTCCGCGACTGCAACTATGGGTCCTACGCACGGAGACGTTACGCCATGCAGCGAAAACGCATGGAAGAAAGAGCGGAAGATATTGGTTTGAGTCACTCATTGAACGATCAGCTCTCACATTGAATTCTTATGTTTAGAAAATGCTTGCAGACTTTCTACAAAACCGACAAGCTTTTTAAATGCAGTGGCATAACAATATGCGGCAAACAGAGACAAAATGTGGTTACATCTGAGACTCCCACTTTCATTGACGAAGTCGTCCCCGAATGCAAGTGTGGTGTCCTACGCGCTGAGACGTTACTCAATGCAGTGAAAACGCATGAAAGAAAGAGCGAAAGATATTGCTCCGAGTCACTCATTAAACGATCAGCTCACACATTGATTTCTTATGTTTAGAAAATGCTTGCAGACCTTTTACAAAAACCAATAAAAGACAATGGTGTTTTTCTTAAAGTGGTAGACGTCTGGCAAGCGCTCCATTTGCTATTTTTTCTATGATATCCACAATCGAGCTGCAGTAAAAAGCGGCGCAGGTAATTTCTAAGATACTAGCGGCTTACAGGCCTCAAGAAACAGGTTGGCATAATCGCTTTGTGTGCAAGCAATTTCCGATGGTAAAAGAACACATAAAACACCCGGTAGTTGTTTTTACGATATCGTCGCCTTGGGTGTTTACACCGAAGGCAATTTCAGTACAAACTGAATATGAGGACATTGGAGCTCGAAACAACAAACCAACACTATATCATTTCGAAAGATCAGTTCCTCCGTTGTCTCAGGAATTTGGTCTAATAAACCGAGTTCTATTAGTATACTCGTGAATTCCGAATTGGTGTTGGCGTATGAAGCAACAGTGACGGTTGTATGTGACCGCTTTTTGTAAATTCAGCCTCCGACTTGCCACTGCATACAACAGGTGCAGGTTACCGGGTTCCTTATCAATGTATCGCAGCGTTCGTAGCAGTAATAAGGTATGGTTGGAGCAGCTGAGGGTGCCATTTTGCAATGTTTTTTTGTGTCTGTTGCGTAACAATCCTCCGAGAGGAATTAATGACCGATGGTGTGACGGATGGAACACCATAGGAATTTTCGTCATTGTTGGCGCCATCGGTCATGTCACTCTCATGTAATTACGAGTAGTTTTGCCTAGCGACAACAGTATCGCCTTAATATATTACTACTGGACGAATTACTAGGAAACCATATATTTTCTTCAGCAGCATAAAAGCGCGCTTTCATTCCTTTGTACGAATTTTCGTAGAGGTTTTGCGGTAATGGGCCTAGGCGGCCGGCACAGGGTAGTAAAAATGCAGTAAATTCAATACCCATCAAAACCCGTAGGTGGCTGGTGCTTGAAGGCAAAGAAAACGGTAGACGAAAGTCACTTTTTTGTTAATCTTACTTCTATTGCACAAGTTCTTCTGTATAAATCTAAAGATGCTGCTGTGGCAATTGAAAATCATGCTTCATGCTTTCTCGCCGAATATTTTAAAAACAAAAGCTCAATTATGTGGCCAATCAATGCCTGTAGAGCAACATATGCTACCGGACACCCAATTTGGTTCTAATTGTTTGTTCTCGCCTTTCTTTTTTCACTAGTTACGACGAAGTTATTCCCGTAACGACACCAAAATATGAAGTCATGCCGAGAGGGAAGATGTACCGAACCCGGATCACAACGCCACGTGATCTCTTTGTGGACGAGATCATTTAGCGAACGTACGCCGGCCGAATAAAATACTTCTTGTTAGTAGGTGAAGTTGGGAATTCATGCACCCTTGTGTTTACGGTAACGACGGTTAAACGCGAAGCTTTCTCGTAATGGATGCTTCGGTTGGCCAATTCCACACTGCGAGTATGTGCTCTTTTGGATGTACTCACCACTTTTCTGGAATACCCACAGCTACTCTCGGCTCGGCTGTGCACTCCGTAGGACTAACGTTTGGCTGTGGGGTGTAGAGGGCGAATTAGTACCTGCTGCTCGGAATTCGCTTGGACTATGTAAAAATTCAGCAATCGGATAGACGCCGGCTTTTTAACGCGAGGAACCCAGGTTCAATTTCAGCCACTGGAAGCGTTTTTTTACTGCGAAGAAACATAGGTCTCACCGCCTGCCCCCCCCCCCCCCCCCCCCCCCCCATCCCCAGTTTCCATAACAGTGAAGCCGATTTACTCGGCGCTGCTCCGGGGCTCCTCCTCGCCAAAGCCCCAACCTCTTCCACAACGGTTACCACAACGGTTATACCCCTCGCAATCGCGAATGCCTCTATCACAACTTGCGCAATCGGCTGAAAGCTTGAAAGCCCTTCCGAGCGACATTGTCGCGTCTACAGCCCTCGTTGACCAGCTGGTCTTAGTACTTCTAGCGGAAGAGTAATAATATATCTCAGTCTGGCCGCATTTAAAGCCTTTCTCTCTGCTTTCGCCGGCATATTTCGCGCCTAATCATGCGCCCATCTAATGTTGCCTGTTTATGCTTGCACGGGTTGGGGGCGGAGGAAGGGGGCATGCAGGCACAGCAGGGCTTAAAGCCGCTGCCGATAATACACCCGTTGTGGTGGTGGGAGATTTAAACTTGTGAGCCTCATGACTCCGTGCACCCTGTTAGCTGTCCTTCACAATCTAACGGTTGTGTCTGGGTTGGTGTGTTGCACACAAAATAACATGCGTACGACTAGGCAGTGAAAGGGACACCTACATGTGTCTTCGCTAGAATAAAGGTCGAGGCCTTCGAGGTGTTTACTCGCTATTGGACGGCCGCATGCCGTTCGCATGGAGGAAGAAAAACGGAAACTGAAGAAGCGTCAGCCCGAGCAGAAGAGGGAATGGGCGCGAACACAAGCCACTGCCGCTGCGTTGCCGCCTCAAGGTTGAGCTGCTCGAGCAGCTGCGAATCCCTCCCGGATAAACAGCAACTCGCCCGCTTGGAACGCCGACGTGGGCCAATATCACCTGTTCAGCTTAACGGACTTTCAGAGCGACATATTCGACAGTGTCTCTCACTTCTAAGCCCCCGCTGATGACCGGTTTATGCATGCACGGCTTGGGAGTGTAGGGAAATGATGGGGGTTGGGGGGGAGGGGGGCACGCGCAACCATAGGTTTCATGCCCTTACTTGAGAACACGTACGTTGAGTTGGCGTGAGGTTTAAACGTGGCCGTCCAACAGCCCAATGCGAACGGTCCGTGTCCTCAGTGGTAGACTGGATTTGTTTGGCGTGTTACACAAACAGTAAGAAGGCTAGGACGCAGGAGGGGAAGAGACAGCTCCGCGTTTGTCCGCTAAGGCAAATCTCGCGTCTCTTCAAATTTCATTCAGGTAATGGACCTCTCCCGGGGTACGTCACGCGGGGGCTGTGACGTCCCGGCGAGCGCACGTGCTGGGTGGGGCCGGGAGGGTGGTTGGCAAAACACTCGAACCGGCGCGCGGGGCCTATGCAGTGAGGCTGCATTAGACGCGCGCAGAAGTGTTTTTGTTTACGTGTTGGCTTTTCTGATGCCGGTGGGCTGCTGTGCTCTCGGCCAAGCAATTCGTGCGAGCAAAATCAGCGGCGTCAGACTTTTCCGAGTCCTCGAAGAGGTAAATTCAGCGTATATTGTGGATACGCGTAATGTGCCGGAAAAGCTGGCAGCCAAAGCAGCGACATGGTCTGCTCTTACTCATAGCAACATTTCCCATTCGCGAACTTATGTTCTTCAAAACGCTGTCATACTGTCTACATTGGCAGTCGGCGCTGATTCGTGCCATGAAATGATGCTGTTTATCAACCATCTGCTATCATGCAGCACCCGCAGAAATTTGGTCCAGTGAAATAGTGCCGGGGGGGGGGGGGGGGCACAGGGAAATTTTCTTGCTGCGAAATATTGTCATGTTTTGACGAGGTAGAGAACTGTATTAAAAAGACAATGAATGCCTAACCTGCTTAAGCGGCGCGAAATACCTGTTTCGTCGAGGGATCCGCGATAGCCGCCTGCCGACAGATCGACCACGACAAGTTTGGTCGTATGGGGGAATCGGTTCAAGACGAACGAAATTCATTGCTTGTAAGTGAAATAAATTTTTACCTTGATAACTTATATTATGCCTTGTTGGAATCGTGGAGAACCGCGATACCGAGCCGGCGCGCGCTTAGGGAGAGACTGCGCTGAAACCGGCCCGGCGCTGCGCTGGTTCGTCGGCGACCCCCGAGAGATGGCACCTCCGATCAGTGCGGGCATATGCGCGCGGGCGGCGCGAATGTGTGCGCGTGGGAGACGGGAGAGTCTCGTCGGAGACCCGTTCGGGGCTGGTTCGGCGGAACATGGCGGCAGTGGCGGATACATGTATCTCAGGTGGGAGCTTTGTTTGTCGCGCGCCGTGAGTGCCTGCCTCCCGTTCGCGGTCACGACCCGGACGGCGTGATTTGGGAACGCCGTCGAGCCTTGTGCTTGCATGCTTTAAAATTCCTCAGATAAATGGCTGTGCTTCAGCACTACTGTCTACTGTGTTCTCGTATCGACGAACCTCGCTAGGCTGCCATAGGCATGGGAGCCCGCATGGTTGACACGCCGAGAGCTAGCGTGGGGGCCTACCCCAGACTGCTGGCAAGGTCCCCGAGGAACCCCTGGGGAAAAGCGTAACAAAACCATTGGTCGATTACGTAGAACACGACGTCATCGCGATATTTTTGTTGGAATATTTTTTGGCTTCTTCTCTTTATATTTTGTTTCGTTGCTGCTTATTTTACTTTTTGGTCGCCTTGAGGATGCGACCAAACAGAGATGCTTTCCGTGCTCACATATAGAATCGTGCCTTCGGCGCGAGATGGGTCGCTCACGAAGTCGAAAAATCTGTTTTCCCTAAGTGAACGGACTCAGTGAATGTATTCGTTTGCGGTGGCCTCCCGACGCTGGCGTATGCAGTGGGCGTACAAGGACACTAGCTTAAACTGTCATGAAAAAATGACTACCGATAATAATTTCAGGGCCACTGTCGCAAGCTATACGCACTAACCATATGTGGCTGCTATGTTACTCTCACAATGGAGTTACTATGTTACTCTCACATTTCGCGATTCGACTGTGGAAAAGCGTAACAAAAACATCGGTCGATTACGTAGAACACGACGTCATCGCGATATTTTTGTTGGAATAATTTTTGGCCTCTTCTCTTTATATTTTGTTTCGTTGCTGCTTATTTTACTTTTTAATGCTTTCATGCTTTACCTTTCCTTTTTCCCCTCGACATTAAATTTTGCGTACGCCCTCCGGGCGACGCAAAGAGGCCAAGAACAGGGAGCGTATACGCTGCCAGAAGCACCGCGCTTAGCTGAAGCGGACCTCGAAAGCAACAATGAATGAGCTTTCCTTGGTATGTATCCAAACACAAAGCATCTCAAAAAAACATTCTTCGAATGCGTCGCAACAGCACCACCCTTCAGAATGCCTCGTTTACGATGCTCTGTCGCGCACTGATTATCCGAAAGCGTCACCCGTCAGTTGATCGTGCGGTATACGAAAGTGTTGCGGAGGTTGTATATGCGGAAAGCTACATGGAGGTGTTGCGGCTGCAGCTAGGATAGCTAGACTTCCACCTGCAATGTAGGAGGCCAGTGATGGCCCGAACCAACGGGAAATCATTCCTCTCGAGCGTCGCCCGGCTGGGCCGGGCCGTCGGTGCAGGTGCGTTCTGCCAACCGCCGCCGCACTTCGCGGCCGCCAGCAGGCGCCACCCGTCGCCCACGTGCGCTTCGTGACGTCACGGTGTTTACATACAGGGAGAGGTCCATTGGCTAGAAATTATTCTCAGTCGTAAATTACAAAAAAAACGTGTTTTTGAGCACTCCGTGGAGTGTGTGCAGCTTCGCAGGTCATCCTTCGTCACATAGTGGAAGGGGACTAACTTTTAAAGCAAAGGGTTACTACTTTCGTCCAGCGATTTCGTGGAGGATGCGCAAGGTCACCTTTTGACGGGAGACACACCCCCGGCGGCACACCCCTCGAAGCGCATCGCGTGATTCGCCGGGCCCGCTGTTGGCGCCTGCGGGTGACGACAGCGGTCGCCATCGCCGCTGCTGCCGAGCCAGCCAACCACCCCGCAGCGTCCAATGCATGCAGCGCTGGGTCGTTTCGGGCAACGTGACTCGTCTAGCTCCGGCTAAGAGAACGGAGCGTTCGCCATGAATGAACGCCGCGTTCGGCCCGGCGAACGCCGCGTTTCCCCGGCCTCCTCCTGTGAACGTTGGACGGAACCGAACGGCTCTCAGGCGTGGTCGGCAATATAGCTAAATCAAAGGATTAACCAAGCGAAACTGAGACTCAACCAGAGTAAGCCAAGCATTTGCTTTGCATATCCAAGGTTAGCTGAGCTAAGCCGCAGCCATTTTTTGTAGCGTAAGCTACACTGGCCGAGGTTGAGCGGTTTCGCGTGTGCCATGACGGGCCATTCTTCGCAAGCGCGAGGGCCATTGGATAGAATTTGATTAGATTGGTGTGGCTTGGCTTGGCTAGGATTGGATTGGATTTGGATTGGAATAAAGTGGATTGTGTTGCGTCATAGGCGTGGCAGACGCACTGGCGCCGGCGCATGCCCAGATGTGCGCCTCAATTGCGCAGTAGCCAAGTCTGACGCTGCGCCGAAGCCGCTTGATAGACGTCTCGCGTGGCTCGTGAAGAGCCGTGCTGTGCATGCACAAGGAGCACTGACTGGTAGGACTGGACTGGACTGGACTGGACTGGATGTGACTGAATCGGACTGGACTGGATTGGACTGGATTGGACTGGACTGCTGAACCTTAGCTCACGCTACGTATATCCTACCATAGCAGAGATAAGCCAGTACTAATTTTTTTTCTTCCACCTCATCTGCGATCACTTATTATCGCCAGAGAAAGTTTGCTTTCCTTCAGGCCGAATTGGCATACAATGGCATCAGTGATAACACTAAAGCTCTTCTTTAATAAAACTGATAGGCCTCAGTAATGTTCTCTAAGGCACATTTCCATGTCTTGGACAAAACGCATTGGCTAGGTACTCCTCAGGTGAGCTGGAGCCACCGAGGCCAGGTGGCGTTGTGGATGCCTGTTCTTCTGGCATTCCTGATGCCCTTGGTTCGATTGCTTTTCATTTATTAGAATTTATTCTCCCTCTCTCTTTCTCACTTTACCCAACTTTCTACTGTCATTGGTTTGTTATGTTGCTGACGACGTAGGATTTTCGACCTAACGAGTCAAATAAAGCTTGTAGCGTAAAACGGCTCACACTACAGCTCTACCAACGTTACCTCGAATACTGAAAAATTTCTTGATGACTGGACCTCCACTATCATGATATCACACACCGCGACATATCAACAGTGTGTTCCTTCGTTCACGTGCTTATTTCGTAACTAGAACACCACTGCGATTACTCTTGGCAGTGTATTATTAGCTTTTGGTAGTTGTAATAAACTTGAAGACCACGGTTTCCGGGATGATTTTAACCAAAAAAATGGCTAAGGCCTCGAAGGTAAAGGTGAGTACAACGGCGGGCCACCGAGTTCCATTGCTATAGGATCACGGCAGAAGCCGCCCCGTTGACAAAGCAAAACGTGAGACAGCAGAGTGGTGAGGTGTCACCCGTTTACCCTCAGCAAAATCACAAGTGTAGTCCACAACCTAGAGAGAGGAAGACTGACGAGAGAGGAAAACCAGAGGATTCGTGGAAGGCCGCAAGAGAGGCAAACGTGTGGTGCGGTAGGCTCCCTGTCCAGTCAAATCACGAAAGTCGCACCTTTACGCCATACACCATAGGTATCGGTGTGTCTTTTTCGCGTTGCTTTTAGAGATCTGGCATGTAGCTATAGCGGGAACGCTTGCTGTTAGCAAGTCAACGAATTGGCAGTTTGCCAGCTTTTATCAACTGAGCTGTGCTATTCTGTTTGTAAGACAACCTCAAATCGTTATACCCCGATGTTTCGATTCAGGCATCTATAAGCAAACTTTCAACTTCGTCTCGAACATTGCGAAGTATGAATAGGACACCTCACTGCGTTATTCATGAGGTTAGGACAAGTAATCCTCATAATAGTGTAAACGTACCTCATCGATAAAAACAAAATGCGCCTAAGCATACGCCATGGAACACGTGTGGTGCAGGGGTGGGGGTATCGAATTAAGAAAAGGCTTCTTTAAATCTGGTTTTCTTGGTGCAACAAAATAAGAAAACTCCCCCAGGAAATGCACCGTACCAAATGTACCCCAACGCGAACTTAAAGGGGCCCTGAAAGGCGTTTCAAAGAGAAAGAGACAGAAACACATTAATGAAGATCAGCGAGGTTAGCCGAGCCGCCTTGCTGGCTTGTTACGCTTGATGATAGTAAACAATGGAAAAAAAAGGAAACAAAAAACAGCTAAAGATAAAAAGATGCCATTTGATTCGCTCAAATTTTTCAATGGCAACACTCTGTCCCGTTTTGGGATACGAAGAAACACCACGAGAGCTTTGATTGCACCTGCAGCCTGGCTGGGACCCGACCAAGGTCCCGAAACAGCCCTCTTAAGTGTCGCACACAGCTGCCTGCACAAAGATAATATTAGCTTCTGTATGTGCACGGTGTACTTTGGGCACATGCATATAACACCACGAATGTCTTCTCGTGAGCCACATGTGGAACAAAAAGGTGAAGATGCCTGCCTCATTTTGTAGAAACAGTGTCCCGTGTAGACCACATTCAAGCGTAGCCTATGGAGAATGGCTTCCTCGTGCTTGCTGAGCCCAGGTGGCATTGTGAAGGTGCACTTAGGATCAATCGCGTGCAGAGTTGCGTATTGCTGCCTTGCGTTAGTCCAGATAGACAACTGCGCTTTCCATGTGGTTGATGAGGCGAGTATTGCCGCATCCTTTCTCGTGAATCAAATCGGCCGAGCTTGAGTGCAGAGATTGTGGGCAGATGAGGTGGCTTTGTTAGCTGCGTCGTTACCAGCAACTCAGCAGTGGGCAGGAAGCCACTGCAGATCTACGCTGTGTCCCCTTTGCATTGCTTGTAAGTGCAAAAGATCGATTTCTCAGGCCAACTGTTTAAAGTCGCGGGTTCAAATCCAGGAAGCGTGTTTCTTGAGTCTTCTTTTAATTGCAGAGCACTTTAGGAGCTCACCTTGTCGTTTTGGCTCACTCGCTTGACCCAAGAAGAGCCACACGGCGTTACGTCGTAGCGGCTGTCGACACGGCGTAACTCAGAGGCTTCGAAATCCAAGCGGTTTATATAGTCAAAAGCGTTCGAAACTTGTAAACCACTGGCGCTTGTCATACATCTCTCCGTTGCTTAGCGCAAAGATTTTTGTACCTAAATTTGAGGCAAAATTACATAATTAATCGGCAGCTCCCGCATTCATTTAGTTATGAACGCTTGTTAGGTTGGTTTTTACGATAATAAGCGAAAAAAAGTTGCAGGGCAACGCTGGCACGTGCGGGGGAAAGGCAAGCACAAAATAACAACTCCTGCTGGCTCAGTTTCAGGGAGGGGGCGCGCAAGCACAGCGAAGGCGGGAAATTTCAATTGCATTGGGTGGTAGCACTGAGCGGATAACGGCGCTACAGCCCATAATGGCGAATCACTGCTCTGCACTTCGGAAAGCTTTCACATTGAGTGGGATGGCATGGCTTTCTTTGGAGCACGGGGTAACTATGCCTAATATGGCACGTTTTAGTTACGAGTTCTATATATCTGGTGTGACCCAGTTAGAAAATTGTATGCGTAAAATTTAAACCTTCCGGATTTCTGCAATTCCTTTTTTTTTCTGCCTTCTAAGCAGGCATGGTTTGAGAATGGTATTCGTGAATCAAAAGCAAAGCGTTTTTATTGAACTGTGGAACTGCAATATCGAACGTCAATGCATCGTTTAAGTCAGTGGTTCTCAACCATTACTGCCCCGGGGACCCCTCTGGGGCTTGCGAAAGTGACGGGGGACCCCACGATGGAGCATATGTTGATCGGTGTCGTAATGTCAAACAATTTGTACTTGCAGCTTACGTCGCCCACACACTTATCCGATTCCCGCCTTTTCTGCTTGACGTTAATGACGATGCGCGTCATAATGCTGAACAATTTGCTCTTGAATCTAAAAGTCTGCCTTTTCTGTGTCTGTTTCTTTTCTTCTCATAGCTGGCGTGCTGTGCAAAAAGCAGATGTTAAAATATGTGCTACGCGGAGAAACTAAACGTACACGTAATGTGACGAAGCCACCTTTTTGCACTGCAAGATAGTGCTAGTTAGCAAAATCGAGAAAAATATGGCGGGAGGGGGGGAGGGGGGGTGTAGCTTTGAGCGAGGCTTGGCGGACCCCGCAAATGTTCTCGCGGACCCCCTGGAGTCCGCGGACCCCCATTTGAGAACCACTGGTTTAAGTCATAGGCACGATTTGTCCAGTGTTAAACTCATGCGTTGTATATATAGAACGGCAATTGTTCTTTCACAGGACGACATACTTAACTATGTATTTTGCAAAATTGGTATGTCATTATATATAGTAAACAAAATTTCCTCCCATCCACTTAAACAAGACACAACGTTGGCTTAGGGGGGAGTGGAGGAGGAGGGGGTAATATAAGGCCGCGGCTGCCGGCAACCAAACTCTCCACATATCGCAAATGGCAGCATTGAGCCCGTAAAACAAAAACGAACAGCCTTCATAGAGGAAAAAAGGGCTCCTGGCAATCACGAGAAAAAGTGAGGGTGGAATAATCAGTTTTTGAATCATATGCACAGTCTAAGAAAGAGGACGTTGCGCACGGCCACTCGTAATATCTGTTACGGTGTGCTTGTCTAGTAAATGGTAAACACAGTCGCGTAGAAGTTTCCCGGAAAGTAAAAGGGGAGGGACGGGAAATGGAATGCACGATGCACTCTATAAAAAGTCCCTGTGCCGGACCGTGCAACCCTTCGGCGGGTTTTTGTTATGGTTATAAATATGTAGAACCGATCGGAACAACGAAATGGAATTCTACTAAAACTGCCCGTGTACGCATGCATGGCGTCACCACAACACCACCAAACTCGACATTTGCGCGAAAGCGGATAGTTAAGCAATTATAAACCGACGTCAGTTCGGAAAGCATGTACGTGCTCAATCTAACAACTTTTTAGGCAATTATGTAGTCATTCTCTCACATATTTTAGATTCCCATATGTACCAAGACATGTCGTCGCCCGAAACGCATAGTGACAGGGTTGTTTTCTCTCCACGTTATTTTTCGGCGTGGTTTGGAAGAGTAAACGTCCCGCCCCATTCTTTCCGTCAGCTTTTCCAGCCGTGAGTTGAGCGCAGGATTCATAAGCAAAAGAATTACACCATCTTCCCGTAGGGGAACCCTGAGTAGTATGCGAAGCAGACATGGGGTCGACTGAAGTTCCCATTAGTTTTCAGTTCGTCGTTTCCGTTGACGGTCTGCTTCGCGTGCCTTCGTTGTATCAATAGCTTCTTGACGTAGTTTGAATGAGTGAAGGACATAAGGCGCGTTCGTAGCACATGTTCCCGTCTCGGTTTGTAGCGCGCTGGGAAGAGCGCCACGTACCTCCCGTTGCGGCCAGAGAGTTGTGGGATCGAAACCGGGCGCCACCTAACTGTTTCTTTTTATAGTGGACTGCGCTGACGTCAGCCCAAACGCTGAAGGGGCTGAAGAGACGCGCATGCGCAGTAGAGTGCAGACGGCGGACAACGACAACGAGAGAGGGAGGGACACAGCACCGAGCATGAGATGTTTCGCATCTAATAAAAAAACAGCTGTAACGAGACGTATGAAGTCAGACGGCCCCGTCCCAGAGCGATGATGCGGCGCAGAATGTCGCAGTAGCGGAGGACATGAAGTTCTTCAGACACAACCGAGAAGCGGGGAATCATAGGAAGTAACGCGCACGCGGTGCGACGAGGTGTACAAAACGAGGGAGAATCGCCGCGCGGGCGAAAATATGAATTTTTTATTTACAATAACTCAATTAAAACCCATCGCTTTAACAAAATTCTTGAAGGTGGTGATTACTAGGACATTGATTTACTTGAAAATGCCAACACCCATGAATTGGCAAAACCTCTTTTAGGGCCCCTTTAAACGACGACAAGTAGGCCAGTTTGGGTATTCATAGCCAAATTTAGGTTTAAAATGAACTCACAATGAATGCAAGCGGAGTAAGAATGCTTACGCAAAGTACACAGTTCTGGTAGTTTACATGCTTTCCCTAAATGACTTGATGGTTACTTAAAAGAAAGGAGAGGAGGAGGAGGAAGAGGAATCCAATTTATTTGTTTTTAAATGGAAAGGAGAGTGGTGGTGGCCTCAAGCCAAGCCGTCTTCAGGCAGCCCAGCATCCCGCGCCCGGGAGATCAGGTACTCCTGATCCTGTAATTGGATCCGATGAGCCTATGTTCCCACTGCTCCAATGTCGGCGATGTATTGGGCTCGGATGCTTGACGCACTGAGAAGCAAATCTTCGTGTTCCCAAAGAACTTTTACTGCATGGCACCTCGTTGCGGAACTGTGCCCTAATCTTTCTCCGCTCAAGACGTCATCAATAACTAGCGTAAGAAACTGATTGCAGCGATAACGAAGCGAAATGAGACCTAGTGGTAACCTTACGCTTCTCTTTTTTACTTAATTACGACCTTCAAACTCTTTTTTCTTGGGAGTCATCACACATTAGCGTCTGTAAAAAGCATTTGCGGGGAGCAATGGTCTTGTAGACTGTGCTGCATTTCTTAGTGCTGTGCCTCTAGACGTCGTCGCGCCAGCGATAAAATGAAGGTCTGATCCCTGGGCCTCGCTGCTTAACGCTTCCCACGATGTACAGGTGAGCGGAACTGCAGCGCAGTGTAATCGTATGGGCGGTTCGAAGCTTCAAAAAGACCCCGTGGAAAAAAATAAATCCGTATCCGGCAGCTCGAGAACAGCCAGTAGCAATGAAAAATGGCGCTTTCAGGACCATTCAACGGCGAGATCGGAGTAGAAGGTGCTGACAGCAAAAAGTCGTGAATGGATTCCAACTTCCCCTTCTACTCCTCCGCCGCTTAAAGAAAGTTTTCAACGACTCAGAGGCGAATCAGAGGGAATAAGCCGCCGTTAAAAGTGTACCCCTGGCATCAAATTTGCTGGCTCATATACAGCTGCGAAGGAGAGGCTGTAAGGAATGCTACTCTCTTGTATTGTTTTACTACTCGGAAAGAATAATCCTAGAATTAACCTAGTTACGACATGTTACAGTAAGTGCACTCTGAGGTGGCCGCAATTAATTACGGTATTCGCAGTTCTAACCAAAGATTGCAATCGAAACAAGTAGAACAATTTCCTCATCATGATGGTGAAAGGTGGGCTGGCTTTAAAACACCAAAGCATGATAAACCTGTGATATGTAAATGTAACTTCAGGATTATCACTTTGCGTGAAGGTGAGTTTTTTGAAACTCTCATCTTCTTTACGCTCCGGAAAAGTACACCTTTAGGTCTTTTAAGACGGTGGTATCGAAGTAGACAGTATAACCGCCCTGCCATTTACACTTATCTCTCATGTGACTTCGCACGCGTGTGGGCAAAAATAAATCAGAATATCCCAACTAAAACTTGCATGAGCGTTTTATCCTTTCCTTCTGTTAGAACATTGGTTGCAGCCCGCGAAAGTAAAGCCGGGGGGCAGCAGTACAGTCGCCAGCAAAAGTTTGCGAGATGTGCAGAGCGTGGCCGAGCGGCGCAAAACTGCATTGCTGCGCCATCTGCAGCCAGCGGGCGCCGGGTCGAGGCTCAAGGAGTGGGCGTGGTGGTCGCGCCGCGAATATCAACAGCATGTCACGGGCAAGCAAGTGATCAGAAATTCCCGGTAACAAATAAAGGACAGGCATGCGCAAAGCGCGCCTAGCACTCCAGTTCCTTGAGCCTCGACCAGGCGCTCGCTGGCTGCAGATGGCGCAGCAATGCAGTTTTGCGCCGCTCGGCCACGCGCTGCACATCCCGCAAATTTTTGCTGGTGACTGTACATCATGCATAATTGCACAACCATTGCGGATGCAGTTCTGGTTGGCGGAACGTGAGCGGTGCAAACAAATGCTCGGCTGAAAGCAAGTCGAAGTTGAGACAGAACTGGAGAACATGGCCCTGTATAATTAGGTTATGAATTGGGTGGTAGCTCAAAGCGAAAACTCAGCTCATCATAAAACAGTCCAGTAAGCACAGCTAATGTTTTTAGTCTGTGATAAAAAAAATTGGCGGAACCCATGAGAGTTGAAAACGCACGTAAGGCTAAGCTTACGTCACAGCATACTGGGGTTGAAACGAACCTACCAGTGGCATTTTTCATATTGTTGTGCTTGCTTGTTGGTGAATTTTCGGAAGGGCAGAACCCCGTGTTATGAGAATTACCGCTTTCGCTTGAAGTGATTGGAAAAGCAAGAGCTAGCGCTGCTTCTCATACGATATACCTGTGGAAGAACTCACAGCAGTCCTGATGGACATTACGCACGCGACAAACTTGCCATGCGGCTGCAGTCTTCATGACGCAGTCGTTGGTGTCTACAAATGTTTTCAAGGACACACGTTGCCAGGCGCGGGGAGTGCGTAAGTATGGTCGTGCTTTGGGAGCGAGTGCAATCATCCGCCACGCAGACAGCCGGCCGTAATGGCACCGTAGCCTGCGCAAGCGTGAAATGGGGATAGCTGATAGAGACGCTGTTTCTTCAAAGAATTCGGCCAGGAGCCACTTTGCTCTCACCGGTCTGGAAGGGAGAAATACGATTGTTATCTATTATTGAGAGCCGTTGGCTGAACTGAAACAACTCGTTTTTATTTAACTGATTATCTTTACACGGTGGCTCGCGCGGCCCATCGGGGAGCGCTCTTCTTGCTCTCTGCGGCGGCGGTGCGCGGGCGCGGCTTCCGCTCGCCTGCTCGCGTTACATGATCGCACCTGGAGCAGCTCGGTTGGCTCGGTGGCGTCATCCAGTGGAAGCGCCGCGTACATTCGGCCATCCTGCATTAACGACCGTCCCGGTCGGAACTTTTGTCTTCGTCCGATTCTGAGCTTTCCGAGTCGATGTCCTTCGCCCAAAGCTTCAGCTTGTCGACGGGGGCTACGCTTGAATATGCCCTTCGTGTCCTCCGGGTGTGTTGGACGTCTCTGATGCGGTAGCGGTCATTGGGAAGCTTCTCGGCTATGACGTACGGTCCCTTGAATTTGACCTTAAGTTTTGGGGATTCTCTTCTCGCTGTGGGTTCTCGCTCCACTAAAACGATGTCTCCCGGTTGAAACTCAGACGGTTCAGCCCGCTTCTTGTTGTAACGTGTTTGCTGCTTATGTTGGGCCTCACGAATGTTTTCCGTTGCTGCGGCCCTCTTCTTCTCCAACTCTTTGTCGAAATGTTCTGTGAGAGCGTCCTCCACGCAGTCACCCGTAATGCTCCGTGATCTGAAGTTGAACAGAAGTCCAAACGGCGTAGTCTTCGTGGCCTGGTGCACGGTGTTATTAATACCCCACTGCACCTGAGGCAGTGTCGAGTCCCAATCCCGACTGTCTTCTCTTTTGGTCATGCTTGCCACCGCCGGAGTTATCATGCAGTTGTACCGTTCCACTTGACCGTTTGCTCGTGGGGTGGCAGTTGCAGTCTTGACGTGTGTGATTCGAAAGCTTTCACACATTGCCCTGAACTTCACACTAGTGAATTCAGTCCCTCTATCTGTGATTACCACATTCGGTGGCCCGAAAATGCTAGCAATTTCCTGAAGAAACAGCACCGCTGGTCCAGCCGAGGTGTTACGAACAGCTCGCAACATGACGAACTTCGTGAAGCCATCAACAGCCACAATTATGTACGCGTTGCCCGACTTGCTCCGAACAAAGGGGCCGAGATGGTCGATGTGGATCGTATGAAATGGCTTGTTCACCTTCTCGATGCTATGCAGCTTGCCTGGTTTTCTTCCGGCGGGCGTCTTGTGGAAAAGGCATTCAACGCAGGCGGTTATGTATCGCTTAACGTAGCGCCTCATGCCTGGAAACCAGTAGTTCTCTCTTAACCTTGACAGCGTCTTGTCCACAGCGAAATGCCCGATGTCGTCGTGACAAGCCTTCACTACCCTCCAACGTGTCTGACTTGGGACGACCCAGAGGAGCATTTCCTGTGAACCTCCGTCTTGAAACTTCTTGAACACCTTGCCGTTGTGCAACTGATATTCGCTTTGCACGCGCCGATCTTCTTTCGTGAGGCATTGTTTTTTTTCTAACCTCTCCTTCAGTGCCATTATTTTGGGATCGTTAACTTGCGCGATAGCAAGGTAGTCTTCTACTTCCACGCACGTAGCGAGGATCTGAATGCCGCCAACGACATCGGTCTCTTCGGGAGGGTCGTGTGGTGAGCGGCTGAGTGCGTCGACATGCGCCATGGTCGTGCCCTTTCGATACTCAACATCGAAGGTAAACTCTTGCAGTCGAAGCCACCACCTGCCGATCCGAGGTAGGAGTGTTCGTTTACTCATCGTCGCCCGCACGGCATTGCAGTCAGTCACCACTTTGAAGTTTAATCCTATTAGGTAGGACCAGAACTTCTCCAGCGCCCACACAACTGCCAATGTTTCCAGCTCGTAGGAGTGGTATCTCTCCTCACACTCGGTTGTCCGTCGGCTGGCGTACACGACGGGATGGAGCTGCCCGTTAGCTTGCTCTTGTAAGAGAGTAGCTCCCAGCCCATCTCTGCTGGCATCTGTGTGAACTTCCGTTCTTGCGTCGAACGAGAAATGAGCCAAGATAGGCTTTTCGATTAACCTCTTTTTCAGCTCGGCGAACGCAAAGTCTTGTTCTGCAGTCCACTTCCAAGTTTCGTCCTTGGAAGTCAGTTTCGTCAAAAGCTTAGCAATAGTGGCGAACCCCTTGACAAATCGTCGGAAATAGCTTGCGAGTCCCAGGAATCGGCGGACCTCGTGCACATTTGTCGGTTTCGGAAATTCAGCTACACACTGAAGTTTGAGAGTTCCTGGTTGCACCCCTTCAGCAGAAATGTCGTATCCAAGGTAGTCGACTCGGTCGCAGAAGAAGTAGCACTTACTCAACCGTAGCGTCAGTCCCGCTCTTCGTAGAGCCTCCAAAATCTTTCGCAGATGCTCGACTCCCTCGTCTACAGTTGTTGTTGGGAGCAAGATGTCATCCATGTAGGCGAGTGCCACAGAGTAACGCAGAGGTCCCAGAACCGCGTTGATTATCCGCTGGAATACCGCTGGGGCGTTGGCCAACCCAAACGGCATCCGGACGAACTCGTAGTGCCCCTCAGGGGTGACGAACGCTGTCTTGTGTCTGGACTCCTTTTCCATGGGGATCTGGTAATAACCAGACGCCAAGTCGAGACTCGTAAAGAAGCACTTTCCGCGGAGGCGGTCCAGCTGATCATCAATTAGTGGCAATGGGTACATGTCCTTTTTCGTCACAAGGTTAAGTGCACGGTAGTCGACACAAATCCGCAGTTCTCCTGTCTTCTTTCGCACGAGGAGAATAGGGCTGGCGTGGTCGGAAGTCGAGTCGACAACGATTCCCCTTGCTTCAGTTCTTCGATCATCTCTTTCGTGTGAGCCCTCCCTGCGAAGGAAAGTCGGTAGGGACGCAATCTCACTGGCTCATCTGTCGTCAGCTCGATCTTCCTTTCCGCTGCACTGGTCTGTCCGATCTCCGAAATGTTGCGTGCGAAGCAATCACGATACTCGTCGATAAGGCATTCCAGCATTTTTCGCTGGTGCGGAGTGACGGCAGGTACAGTTTTTATCTCTTCGCGTGGCACCGGCTGTCGCTGAGTGACGTGGACGTTTATTTCTCGCTCCGGCATATCGCCTGGATAGCATATTTCCGCTCGTGCTACCCGCTCGTGTTCCTTGATGTCCAAGTCATGCTTTGACATGTTCATGATGGGTAGGCGTGTCTCGTCGACAGTTACGACGCAGCGTGGTATGCAGCGTGGTTACGACGCAGCGTGGTAACTGTCGGCTCGTCGACAGTTACGACGCAGCGTGGTATGCAGTGCTCACGTCCTTCCTGACGCCTGAATTGTGCGTCGACAAACACATCTGTGCTGGGAATGCCACCCGTGGCGTAGAGCTTGACGAATCCCACATACTTCGGTGGAACAACGGTTGACTCCTTGGCCCACAGGCAGACTGAACGTTGAGGAAGATCGGGGATCTCAATGGAACGCAGCGCGTCGTCGGTTTCGTGGACGTTCTCGCGCTCCTCAAAAATCCTGACTGTCTGTCGCCGCCTTACAATCGTTACGTGAGGCTGTTCCGTGAACGGCTGCCCAACAAGTAGTGGTATGGACTGCGAGCTGCTTGGTACCACGTACAGATGAACGTCAGCTGTCGCTTGGTCGACCGTGAAGGTAGCACTTGCTTCGCCGCAAGGCGTCACACATCCCGATCCATACCCTCCAATAGAGAGCGGTTCTTTGAGTTTCGTGTAGGAGATTTCCAGCCGTTCTGCATCTTCCTGACGTAGGGTTACGCACTGGCTGCCCAAGTCGACGTAGGCACGTATTTCATGTCCGTTCAGTTTCGCTGGCATGAAATATTTCTCGTTCACTGCTTCGGTAGCGCGGAAGTCGGATTTCACAACGTTTTGAGCGACGCGCGGCTCTCGTTCCTTCTTCGCTCTGCAGTCTCTCGTTTCGTGGCCCACTCGTCCGCAAGGGCCGCATCGCGCTTTTCGTTGGGGAGAGGGGCAATGGAGATACAAATGGCCGTATTCGTTGCAGTTGAAGCACAGCGGTTCCCCTTTCTCGTTGGAGAGAGGCTTCTTCCTCTGTCTGCGTGAGAGGGAGTCTCGGCGATCGTCGGCCATGTTGGCTCCGGTTGCCTTGGTAAGGTGATCGGCCCCTTCGAAGAGCCCCTTTTGATAGTCGGTGAAATGCCTGGCGTTTTGGCGGGAAGCCGACGAAACTACGTTTCCTAGACGATCTTCTAGACGCTTGAGACAGTGAAGCGATTCTTCGGGAGTATCGTACGTGCGAACGCTCACTGCTCGAATTGTGTCTGGATCGTTCAGGCCGGTGATGATGCACTCGACACAGCCTTTGTCACTGATATTACACCGGCGAGCCTTGGCGAGCTTGTCGTAGTAATAAGATTCGATGGGCTCACCTCGCTTGCGACAACGGGCTTCCATTTCACGGTGGAGGCGTTGCATTCCTGATGTCGACGGAAATGCACGCTTTAGTTCGTCTTTCCACTGCACCCACGTTTTGTCTACTGATGACAGGGAATCGTACCAGGTCTTGGCCGGGCCTTCCAATCTGCATAGTGCGTTGCAGGAGGTCAGCCTGTCCGACCAACCGTAAATGTCGGCCAAGTCGTCGACTCGCCGAATCCACGCGTCGACGGTCGAGCAGCCTGATGAAAGGGGATCGAACGATGGCACCAGACGCGAAGTCTCTGCCGCGGGCGTAACGGGCGTGGCAGGCGTCTGTTTCGTTTGAAGGAGCGCCATACCGTTTATCGCTTCCCTCACGGCTGCCTGTACAGCTGCTTGGATGACGGCTGCCATGTCCATCGCCGGCTGTGGTGTCGTGGAGTCACTCGGGACTTCGTTTTCGGATCTGGTGTCGCTGCGAGCCCCGTCGTCACCGCTGGCCTGGTTGGCGCCATCTTCGTTCGTTGTCGCTGAAGATGCTGCGCTTCGCGTCACAGGCCCCATCATAACTGCAGGGCGGCTTCTCACGTTCGGACGTTGTGATTATATCCCACTTCTGAACTGTTATCTATTATTGAGAGCCGTTGGCTGAACTGAAACAACTCGTTTTTATTTAACTGATTATCTTTACACGGTGGCTCGCGCGGCCCATCGGGGAGCGCTCTTCTTGCTCTCTGCGGCGGCGGTGCGCGGGCGCGGCTTCCGCTCGCCTGCTCGCGTTACATGATCGCACCTGGAGCAGCTCGGTTGGCTCGGTGGCGTCATCCAGTGGAAGCGCCGCGTACATTGAAATACGATGGGCTTCGTTCTGGCTACCGCCCAACCGCAACCACTTTCGCATTTTTTTGCGGGCTGTGTCTTTGGTTTGGAGCTTCATCCATTTCACCACTTCTATGCTATTTGTATATTCGTCTGTGGCGTCTTCATCTATGTATATTTTCTGGAATGTCTAGAGGGTGGAATGTTATTGATTTGACACTGAACATTTATTTCATCATACTTTTTTAAAATCCTTAACCTCAAGCAAAGAGTGTATTGTGTTAATTTTTCAGGTTTATGGGTATATTTTAGAAGTGTATTGATTAATAATTGTTCAGTTAGCACGCCTATGTGAAACACATTTATTTGACTTGGACAATTGGGAGTATTTGAAAAATGCTAGAAGGTAGAACGCCGCGAAAGCTATTAAACGAGCTTTTCTGAAAGGAGGATCAGGAAGGGGAACAGCATGATATGGCCAATAAATTTGCGGATACGAATAATAAACCTCTGTAGTGTAAACACCGCCAGAAAACACACTGCGTTTGATAAAATTTGGTTCACAAATTATTTTACTAAACCCAAGTCTGTAACAGCAACCTTAAATTTCTACATTTCTTTCTCGAATATTACTTAACGATGTTTGTAACAAGAAAGAGACCATTTATTTCCCGTAGCTCGGGTTGAAGAAAGCACCTTACCATTTTGCTTATTCTAGAGTGTGTCGCTGATGTGTTTAGGTTCGCTTGCAATGAAGATCGTGCATTAGCTACTCGTTGTCGCCACCATTTGTTAAGATAAATTTCTTAGGATAATTTTTTACGATAAGGTACAGACTTTGTTGTACTTTCTCCACACGCCAAAATTATGTCATTGGAGAACTCACTTTCTATTAACACTTAACTGCGTGCTCTTGTAGTTTTGCGCGTGTCCCCCCCCACGACATTAACTATTTTGACGCAAACGTTTCAGCCGTCTGGGATGGATGAGTTATAATTTTGCACCTCTGCACCACTGCGACCTCCGACCCCAGTTCCGAAATCAAAAGAACGCCCAAACATGACTTAAGACAAATGAAGGAAGTAGTATGAACGTGCATTCAGTTGGATGGCCGGAACGAATCCTATCATTGGGAAAAGGCTCGCTTAAACACTCCGCACGGACGAGTCAGGAACAAAGACGCAAACAATTGTGCAAACCAACGGGAAATGCTTCTTAACTCGCAAGTCCAGCGTGAGGAAATACTGTTTTTCCGTAAGCGTCCCCGGGGGAAATTAGGGAAGGGGCGTAAAGCGGAATTTCATGTTCTGTTTAGGGAACGCAGTGGCGCAAGGCGGCGGTCCTCGCGCAAGCGGCAAGCGCAAAGAAAACAATGGCGCAGGGAAAACTAGGCCGTGCGAGCGGCAAGCACATTCAAGGCTGGTTGGGACAGGGTGCGTCTAGGATAGCGGAGCGTTCTCGAGGCCTAAGCGCATTGGAGAACTTCTTCAAAGGCCCAAAGGAGGGAAACGAGAAGTTTAGGAGCGTCTGAACCGTTTACTTCAGTGTCACTTGGCTCCGTTCTTTGCGCAGTTGCTATTTTTTACGTTTAGTTGAAAGACTGTTTCAGGGCGAGTACGGGATCCGAATTCGTCTCCAGTATCGTCGTCTTCGCCTCAGGAGAGATGGGAGCCGTTAAATCGGGCGAACGTAACTGCACGCATGTCCAAAGGTATGGTGTTCACACAATCGAAGGCTCAGTATTACAGGCGGCAGCGATAAACGAAATCGCTCGGAATGGGCGAGAACCGTTAATGTTGTCGTGCTCCGGAAATGGGGCGAGTAATTACAACACTACACGAACGTTCGCCAGCAGCACGTGTGTGCGAGTCGGTGTTTCTGTTCGCTGCCAACTTTGGTGTATGTAGTTATTCATCCGTTTAGTTATTTTTGCCCACTGATGGGAGCTATAAGCGATAGCACCCGCGTGTTCCAGATTTCCGCGCACATTAGGGATCCCCAGGTGGTCAATATGATTTCGGAGCCTTCCTTTGAGATGTAGAATGGGCGCGTTAAAGTCCATAACCAATCAAATCAGATTATTTTAGCGCCCTCAGGGCCCGTGACGGCCATTGCTTAAGGATGAGGGGAGGAGTGGGAATAAATGAATGCAACGCTAGTAGAACCATTATGGAAGATGGTGGGTTACAAAACACATCCCTTTTGTCTTTGTCTTTCGCTATTCTTTAACAGGGTGTAAGAGTGAATGCTGGCATATGTGAATGCTGGCACACGGGCGTACATAAAGCGTTAACAAAGTAAAGTTATTGTGCATACTTAACATAACAAAAAAAATACCCTGCCCACTAGAATAGGGAAGTTTCCAATTTTTCATGGTAATAGTAGATGAGGCAATTCATACTGAAAAAGCAAAAAAAAAAGACGAAAGGCCGCATATCTGCTTGCTCCACTGCAAATGAGTCAAAAGAGAAGCTTTCTGTCACCCATGCCTCGTAACACCCTCTCCTATCCTCGCCTTCACGCTGTTCCCCCACTCCCTCTCCGCACAATAGCAACAAAAGCACTTATAAACTACCATCGAAGCGCGAACCTGCAGTCAAAAAAATAATGTGAGAATTTCGTTACTTTCTTCATGCGCCCTCCCAATGCCAGTACAGGAAAAATTCTAATTAAAGCCATAGCCGCGCTGTTGGAAGTTTCAATAAACCCGCAATCGTGCCACCACGCGCCCGTGTATTGCCACGGCAAATGCAACCATGTGTAGAAGGTTATCGTTCGTACATGAACATGCACCAGTTGCTCTGCAGGTAACTTGGTACGGATCGTCAGCTTTTTCAAATGAAAAAAAAAGGCGGAAGAAAAGGGGGAGCGATCTTTTGATAGGTTTAGGAAATTCTACAAGCCACATTTGTTCTTGAGTGTATACCGGCACCGATGCCACTGCTGGCGCTCAGGAAGCAGCGAAGCATAGCGGCAACAGCAGGGACAGAAACGAGCAGGTGACGACGAGGGTGGCCCGGTATGAAGCCTCACATATACGCTCGCCCGAGAGAGAGAGAGAGAGAGAGAGAGAGAGAGAGAGAGAGAGAGAGAGAGAGAGAGAGAGAGAGAGAGAGAGAAGGCTCTTTATTAGAGGAAAGCAGAGAGGTCTGCCGCCATGTTAACGCCTACATGCTACTCTGCAAGGTGGAGAGGAGGGAATAAAGTTACAATAGCAAGTAAGGGAGAATGGAGAGAAGAAAATAAAAGAAGTGAAAGAAAGCAGGTAGCGTGTGTGTCGGGGACCGCCCTAGTGACACGTGAAAAGTGTATGGACGGTTGCACAGTGCAAGGATGGTCTGGTCCTATATTATCTCAGTGACACCGATGTCATTGAGGTATTCAAATAATGTGGTTAGCACTTTACGCTGCGACGAGGGAGATGGCCATGGTCCCACAAGTGCTTTTAACGTTAGGGAACTGTGGTTTAGGCACTCGATCTTCTGTGCAAGGTGGTTTCTTTCTTGTCCGTATGCAGGGCACTCCAGTAAAATATGCTCGACTGCCTCCGGGGAACCGCACTTGTCGCAATACGGGTTCGAGGTGAGGCGAAGGCGACACCGGTAGGTATTTGTGAGCGCTACGTTGAGACATAATCGATGGAACAAAGTCTCTAGCCGACGGGGAAGTCGCTCCGAATAAAAATAAAGTGAATACTAGCCTGCATACGTTAGGCACTCGACAAACGTAACCAGTTGTATAAGACGGCAATACTCCCCTACGCTTTTTCTCGTTGACCACAGCGGCACCAAGAATGGTATACCGGTGTTAGCGTGGGCTAAAGACTGGGGGGCCTGTGCACCTGCGGACAATACTTTTTAATAGGAGCCAATTATCATCCACAATAAAAACGGCAAGACGGAAGACTCCGCTACCCCCCCTCCATAATTTTAAACACTAACTCACTAAATGTTCGCGCACGCCATCATTTTATCATAGTTTCCTCTATTATAGCAATTTTGTGGACAGAGTAAACCTCCTGCATTAAAGGAGCCATGAAGACAAAATACAAGTTGGGTTTATTAGAAAGACTGCTTAGTCCCGATAACAATGATACCAATATCATCGCAATCTTCGAACAAATAACGGAGATATTTAAGAAAACGTGTGAAGCAGTCGCGACCCCCTAGCCAATTTCCCGCAACTTTTCTATGACGTCAAGGAACCTTGTTTGTGTGATTGGCGGCCGCCTAACTGACCTGTCGCGATGACACATGACTCGACGTCTGTAATGGGGCCTCTAGTTCCATTTGACCGCATCACTTGAATGCTAACGTGCAGTTAACGCACTGAAAATTATGTTTTATTGTTGGCCCGTATGACGTCATTCTTGCTCATAACACGTCACTGTGGCGCAAAATTTGAAAGTTTTTAAATACTTCTTGCTTTTTTTTCGTTAAAAAACATCTTTTGGGGCTGTGATGGAGCTGAGTGAGATACTGAATCCTAGTTCTTTCAAATTACACGAAGTTGTATTTTCTCTTCATGGCTCCTTAAGCATGTACCTCCTCCGTTTAGCAGCGAAACCTGCCCGAATTTCTCTAAAAATGCCCCATATGAGCCATTGCCATGACTTGACGCAGCAAACGCTTCACTAATTAGACTAAAGGAGCGTCGGCATGACAGGAATTGGATGTTTACAACGCAGCACAAAACCCTAGTGTACGATGGGCAGCTTCGTCCACCACTTGGCCTCTGGGCAAAATTTCGACTATTGTCCACCACATGGCACTTGCGCACTTCACCCCCCAAAAAGGGGAAGGAAAGGAATAAGAAACACACAGCACACTAAGCTGGCCGTCTTAGTCATAAATGCGAAATAATTTATGTTCTACTGAACGCCGTGGAGTGATTGTTCGAGTTTTTACCTGCAAGTCATGTTTGTCCATTGACCTGTGGGGCAAGTTGTCAAGTTTGCTACACACGCCATGCTATTTAAATCTCCCTTTTTGCTGAAGGGGCCATTTAATACGTCCTCATTAAAAAGATAGGCGTTCGGGGCACGCACCTGGAGCCTCGTTTCCAGATTCGGCAAAGCTCGCATGGATTGCGATATTATTCTTGTCGTGACATCGATATCCTTTTTTTTTATTCTTGGGAGGAAAGTGTATCTCGGCGAATTATTTACCTGCAAAATACGCGTAAAAATGATGTACTACTTTCCTTTCTTCCCGCACATAACTTGCATGAAATGGATTAAAGCACAAAACTCACACACAAAGGGGCACACCTCCTAGACTCATGCAATCCATGGGTTTGGCTTGCGTGCATGCCAAATGACATGGTCCTTTGTGTCGTAGACGGAATAGCATGACTTCTGAGAATCCGGTGCCGCACTGAGGCACTGCGGACCAAAGCCTTCTGTTCTATATAGAAGGCTCCGGTGGTAGCAAGACGCTGCTGGCTCGTCTAATTTGCGCAAAAGTAAAAAAAAACTCCCACCTCCCCTCGCGGGAACCCCTGTGTAGATGCGACGCATAGGGGGTTCACGTTGCAGCGTTGGACAGCGGAGGAACGGCACTGGAACGATGGAGCGGAGCGGCGCAGGCACCGCGTTTTATAGCGCGCATAACGGTGAGGGGACGCGCCGGCGCCAGTGCGTCTGCCGCGGCTATGACACAACACAATCCAACACAATCCACTTTAATCCAATCCAAATCCAAGCCAAGCCAATCCAATGCCCCTCGCGAAAGAGTGTTCGCTACCGGAGAGGAGAGGGGGTGAGCGGCGGAGAGCGCAGCTGGCGCGGCGAGGAGAATGGGGGAGGGGTGAACGCCGACAACGCCGAATGGATGCAGCGACAAGGCGAGTGAATGAGATGCGTTCGCATCTAATAATCGGGGAGAAATTTGCGGGCACTGCGCGAACCTACAAAATAACTTGCGCGGGCACGCACAGGGCCTGTGGTCCATTCCTATCTCACTGTCTTTCTCTAAGAAAAATAGCAAGTACGATATACCAGCCCACTCATGCCGAGCGCAGTAACAACTCGCAGACTCGTGTCCAGTGGCGTGAGACGTTGCGTGTTTGCTAAATTGAATTCTGCGCTGAACGCGGCGTTTTTCTAGGCGTCGACGAAATGCGAATACATGGCAGCTATAGACGGGTGCCGTGTTTGGGCTGTTTCACGCAGCTTGGGTGGAAGTGGCGCGGAGGTGCAAAATATTCAACATTCGTTTTGTTCTGCGTGGGATGAAGCGCTGCGAAAATCCACAAACGAGCAAGATTTTGCTACATCGCAGTACTGTTGGTTCAAAAGAAACAGATGTATACACAGAGCACAGCCATTACTTCCTGTCCAGGTCATCTAAAGTGTATTGTGTCAATGGAAAAAGTAGCAGTTATCTAACTTCAACACTTGCTGGGAAGTCTTACAGTTTTCAGAAGTACATTACTACTCAGCTTTTACTTTTGGGAGGCAGGGCCTATGCCAACCGCGGTAGTATGGCGTTCTAAAGAATGCAGGTGCTCGGAAGATGTTTACCATATTATATTGATCGATGTGTTGACGCCCCACGTAGTTTGCTATACTTTCTTGTGCCCACCCTTTTTATTCGCTTCAGGAGGGTTGTAGTGGAGAGGGGACAGCTTACCAGCTTGGTCTTCAAAGCGCTCACAAAACAGGTAAGAAGAAAGAAAGGGCACGGCATGGCGTTAAAACACAACTGTTGGTTTAATGAAAAAACGCCCAAGTATATACTGACTACACCTCACATGATGCGTTCATCTGGCACAAAAAAAAAAAATCAAACAAAGAAGGAACCAACAGTCTCGAGTTAGCACTTTGTCATCTCCTTTTCTTTATTTGCCACTGTGTTGTGAGCGCCTTCAACACCAAGATGAACAGGTAGCAAATAGTCGAATTGTGCGTTGTACCGCGGGACAGCCGATGTTTCTCAGCGACCATGAAAGCAATGGTTCGCATTATTCAGCGGTTTTCTTTTTACCTTTTTCTTCAAGCACTTCATGTAGAGGCTTTTCATCCAGTGGGCTGAAACGTAATGACCAGTGGCCATCTCCTGAAACTGGATAGGTATGAGGCAAAATACTGAAAAGAAAGCGAACGCTATTTTACAGGAACCCCACACTTTCATCCCACTTTAAAGGAAGGCAAGAAAAGCAGCACTGCACCGACTACCAACTGCAATTTCAGGACTGGGGAAACTCGAACACGATCACAAACGAGAGTATGAAAAAAATATAGCAACGGAGACACGGATGCCGAGTGAAACAAACCCCTCTTTCCGATGACGGCGTTCGTTTTCAATTTATGGCCAGTGAAACAGGAAGCACTCTGAGAATGGTTGCATCAAAATTCAGTGCCGCCATCGTAAGCGCTCTACGCAGTATTATATACACCATTTCTCTTTTTAATTTTCGGAGCAGCCGCTTTCGGTTATGTGAGCCTTTACAGAAACCAGCAGTAATAAGGTATCCCTTCGGAACGCATTACGCTTTTTTTAAGGTAGGAGTAGAAGGTACTTTTTCCTCAGACGCTCTTTCATGTCCACTCCTTTCTTTTTAAAGGAGTCTGAAGCGTTTTGTATTCTTGGAGATTGTTATTGTTGCTTAAACGGGGCTCCTTTTGTTTTCTACTCTGATTTTGTTTGCACGGCAATGGGCAGCGGAAATTCTTTGCAGCCTTATGTTTACCCCTTGCACTTATTCGGCTGCAAAGGTTTAGAATCGAGAAGAGCCCGTTCAGGACACGAAAGTTCTTGAAATGATCGAGTGTTTCTAAAGAAAGTGGATTCCGATAGCATCCATTTACTGACGATCGCAAGAGGAGTAGAAACTTGCGCTTATGACTGAGAACTGCTGCATATAAGTAGCGGCACTGATCATTCTTTTTGAGAGCCTCGCACTAGTGCGCGGGGCATCACAGAACGATGATAGAGCAGGGCAAAGCTTTGTGGCTTGAGATAACCGGTGCCTTTTAAATTACTTTGGCTTATGGAGGACGCGACATCACGAACAAGACAAAGGAAGAAAGGAGTCAGCAAAAGGTAGTCGGCAGTTTGCTGCTCAATGTTCGTAGTATTGGGAATACAGTGCAGAGGAGCTCTAGGGAAGCGAGTGTGGCAGATGTATAAATCATTCATCGGCAAAATAAACGTACAACATTTCATAAAAATTTCGAAAATCAAAAGCATATGTACAAATCTGCAGCCTGAACACATACGTCGGAAAATAAACCTGTCTACTAAAACCAAATTTAACCAACGGCTTGTTAACATTACAATTAACCTCGTAAAGATTACAAATTTCCAGGGACGCAAGCAAAGCTATTTATGGCATACCCCGCAATTCATTCACACCACTCAGCTTTAAACATTTATGTTGCGAGGGCATTCAGGTATTTTATATACCAAAAAAAACGACATTTACAAACGTTTTGTTCGTTATTAGAAAGGCTAGCATCACCATCTGTTTTTCAGAATACGTTAATGAGCACCGTCGTTGGATGGCCGCACTATATGCATTAGAAAATATTCAGAAATTAAAGTGAAATTAGTAAGTATCGGTAACGCAAGTGTAAGCCCATTAAAAGGGAGTAGACCATCAATACTATACAACCTACCAGGAGTGAAATAATAACGTAAAAAATAAGATGGATGCTGACTTAGCGATGAAACAATTTCAATTTCGTCTTCTTTTTTGTTTATTCTTGAAACACTGCACAAGCCGCAACCATAAAGTAGATCTTGGCGGGTTATTTTCAGCCTAGCTTTACGTGCCAGTCCCAAAGGAACTCAGTGGCTTGCTTAGCGCATTGATATTTATCCGAAAGATGACCTGTATGAAAGCTACTTTCAGGTATGACGTGAACTTTCCTCATTCTATGCGAAAGGCATTAATGTCTCTAGGAAACGAGATAAGACTACTCGGGATATATTACAGTAAAAGCCCTCTAATTCGAACCACAAGGGCACGTCATCTCAGTTCTGTTTAATGAAACTTAGAAATAATGAAAGCGAAAAATAAAAAAAGTACACAGCAATTGTGAAGCTGTAGAGAATGTGAACTCACTGAAGCTTGAAAAAGCCTGTCATTGCAACCTGCCTTTTGTCCTTGAAGATAACAGTAAGCTATTTTTGCTCTAAAGAATGTAGCGGAAAGCCTTCTCTACGCCTTCTCGAAAACTGGAGAGACGGGTTGCATTTTTATCCGGCCACTACTTCTATGCGGACGGCCGCACTATGCTTTGTCCTCATCGTCCTTGTCTTCATTGGCAGCAACAAGTTCAGCCCTTCTGACCTGTGGCATCATTCCCTGCTCTGTCGTGGCATTTCACACACCACTGTACTCGCATGCTCATCAACCAAGTTCGCAAAGAATGCACCCTCCAAAACTCCCGAAATGTAGGATTTAGAATGAATTTTCCCTATTTTGCCTTCTCCGTACCACGAAACCACAATGTGTAGGCACAGATGGCGTTTCTCTGACCGTGGGTCCGGCTCCAAGGCGGCGGCGTGGTGGCGCGTAGTTGGAATTTTCCCTGGCGCAATCTACTCGGGTTCGAATTAACTGGCTTCCTTATAAGTCGACTTCTATGAAGGCTTAGTCAGACCAAATTGCACAGTTAGACTTATTCATTAATTCAAAATATGGAAGTTCAAAATAACGAGCTTTTATGTACACTGAAAGCTCGTTAGTTCGAACTTCAATAATTCGAATTTATGAATAATTTAAGGCCTACAATTCGTTCGGCCAAGATTCCACAGAAGTCTACGTATAAAGAAGCCCTTTAATTAGAACCCGAGCAAATTGCACAACGCAGAATTCGAACTACACGCCACCGACCCGTCACCTCGCGACTGGCACACGACCAGAGAAACGTACCCTGTAATAATACATCAGGCTGCGTAGAACGCAGAAGACAAAGTAGGGTAAAACCAAGCTAAGCAACGCATGGAAGACGTTTTGAAAGACGTGTTCTTTGCGAACTACGTCGATCAGGACGCGAGTGCAGTGGTGTGAGTGGTGCGCTACAGATGAGGGCGTCATATATCTGGTAAGAAACGCAGAGCCTCTCGCTGCCAATGCCCACGAGGAAGACGATGGTGAACCTTAGTGCGGCGTCCGCTCAGCAGTCATGGCTTTATGGAGTACCTCCGTGTCTTCTTCCATTTTCCGGAAGGCGAAAACGAGTCTTTTCGCAACACTAGGTTCTTAGAGCAAAAAAATTAGAAGCCGTTCCACTCAATGTGAAAGCTGTCGGAAATGCAGAGCAGTGATTCACCATAGTCGCCTGTACCGCCGTTATCCGCTTACTGCTACCACCCCATGCAATTCAAATTTCCCGCCTTCGCAGTGCTCGCGCGCCCCCTGCTTGAAACTGCGCCAGCGGGAGTTCTGTTCTCTTTGTTCTTTTCTCCCCGCACGTGCCGGCGTTACACTGCCATCGTAATTGGGCCCATCTCCCCGCGAGGGGGACTCGAGTAAATGCGTCGCATAGGGGGTGGGTGTATTGCGTTAACGTTTAGTGTTTGGGGAGTTGGTGGTAGTGAATGCGTTGTATCAGCAGCTTCTTGGCGTAGTTTGAATGAGTCAAGGATATAAGGCGCGTTCGTAGCCTCCCATTCTGTGTCGGCTTTGTGGCGCAGTGGGTAGAGCACCATGTACATTGCGTTCCGCCCGCAGGGTCGAGGGATCGAAACCAGGCGCCGGATAGTTTTTTTTTATATAGAGTGTAGGGGGAGGTGTGCGGACAACGACGGTGCGGACTATGACGGACGTCAACGCGGGTGACATCGCGAGTTACTGAAATGCTCTGCATTTAAAATGATGACTGGCGCTTTTAGGGACAAATGCAGCTACAGTAACAGTGTTTTTCAAGCCTGAGAGTGTTGTGCTGTCCTACTGCTTCAGAAATGCCGCGTATCGTTTTCGTTGTTCACTTTCGTTGGTTTGAACTTTCATCAGTTGGAACTGAGATGGCGTCCCCATGCGGTACAAATTCACGAGCTTTTACTGTAAAAGCTTTAGCTCGCCACCCCTATTATTAGGAAAAGGTAATAAAATTTATGTTCCTGCCGCGGTGGCTCAGTGGCTGAGGTGTTGTGCTGCTGTGCAAGAGGGCGCGGGTTCGATTCCTGGCCGCGGCGGCCACTTTTCTGATGGAGGCGAAAGGCAAAAATGCCAGTGTGTACGAGGTTTCGGCGCCCGTTAAAGATACCCAGGTGATCAAAATTAATGCGGAACCCTGTACTACGGCGCGCCTCATCGTCTGCGTTCCGGCGGAGCGTTAAACCCTACAATCAATCAAATCTGTCGCCACTGCCTAGGGGAGCCGCGCTTCAGCGAGCGTTCAGTCATGTAACGGGAAGGCACGTTCCACTTGTCCTTGGCATGGCTCATGAACAGGCTGAAAAGTTGCTTCTACCTGCGAAAAAGCAATAATATTACTTTAGGAGGTTCATCAAATTTGTTTTTTTTTATTATAAAATTCAACCTTCAAAAAGATTAATTTGTCAGTGATTATGCAGAAGCTTCATGCACAATGAACAAGAAAAAAATGTTACCCAGTTTGTGTTGATTTTGGCTTCGAGACAAAAAAGAAGCCACATGGCTAGCTAAGCCAAGTAGGCGAGCAACGTCGCTAACGGCAATGGCACCGCCCACGGCTGCCCGCGACTGCAGCGACAGATTTCCCTCTAGTATATATTAGTATGAAACTGTATGTTCTAATGGAGGCAAACAACGAAAACGCCTCGTGACGAGATTTGGGTGCACGTTGAAGGTTCCCAGGGGGCCATAAATAATCCGGAGCCCTCCTCTATGACGCACCTAATAGTACAGGTGTAGCCTCAGTGCGTTAAACCCCACAATCAATCAAAATGTATGGGCGATTTTTGTGGTGTGGCAAACAATATTGAGCGCTACTTGAGATCACATTTGCCTTACGCTTCCCGAAAATATTTGCTCCGAAAAAGGATTTGTGGCATTTCCCTTCAAGAATTTGCAGTTGATCTCTACAAATCTTTCCAGCTTCAGCTCAAGGACCATGGGTATTAATTTGTTTTAATGAGCACGGACTCTGCTATTCCTTTTATTGCCCGTATATTAACAATTTTGTGCTGTGTGGCTTTATATCTGCATTGGTGGTACTTGAAGTGCCCAAGGTAATGACGTCATTGCCAGTATCAATAAAACGGCTCCGAGGACTCCTATACAGGTGTGTGAAAGACTCTAAGGGATAAATCTGCAGAAGCAGCAGGATTAAAATTGGGTTTTAAAAGCAGGCTGCCGCGGCCAACGCCATTACGCTGACGGCAATTTGAATGCGTGAACCCCCGAAATTAAACTTGTAGCGCTTTTTATTTTGTGCTCCCTCACCCTATTTCCATACACGTGCATGACACGATTCCGCGTTTTTATTTGTGCTGTCGAATACCGTTTTCTTAGCAATAATAAAATACATAGGACCTAAATTTCTCGGATATAGGCGACCTCGAGCCCGAAACTTTTTTTTTTTGGAGCTCATACTTTCGTGATGATATGTTTCTCGCATGATGAAGAACACTATTAATTTGCATATTTAGTTGATAACGGAGTTTGTAATGTTGAAGCCAGCCGCTGCCAATAAATAATTTGTTGCGTTCGTGCAGTAACCTCATCATTTTCTTCTAACTGCCACCTTCTGCTGCTTACAGTGATGCGTCTGCCTCCAAGGTACCACTCAGATTACGTCAAGTTTAACTTTTTACACATTTCGATATTTTTCAAGGAACAAATATTTTTATTCAAGGTGACTGAAAGAACTATACCAAGCAGAATTTCGTCTTCTACTGTCCCAAAATTTGCAAAGAGTCACGAATACGGAGCTCCTGGAATGGACCAAATCCGATAAAATTCGTATTTTTTTTTTCAGGCCATCTGCTGAGGATCCTCAATAACGATTTCTTAGAACTGCTGATACTCGGCGACTTCACAAAGGTTTATCCCACCCCTTACCTTCATCTATCTATAAATTTATGCTCGTGGTTTTTTCGTCTCCTAGAGTTTTCCTCTAGAGGAAAGCCTCTCCAAACATGAACATGTATCAGATGGAACGCACGGAAGGGAAAATTGAAACAGGATGGAAGTTTTTGTTGAAACTTATGACGTATAGCATTTTTAAAACCTGCCCCCACCCTGTAATTCATTACTCAAAAGTGGACAGGCAAGATTCACCGGCAACAAGTTATTTACTCCACCATGTGTAGCCGGTAAACGCAACAAAACTTTAAGCCGAATCTCAAGTATTTTTTAATAGGTGTGGGGAACATGACATGATTCCGACGGAAGTTGGAACAAAAATGTGGGTCACAAAGAGTGCTGTCTTTTTCTAAATAGATGACAACATCCTAGAATGCAACGGGGATATGCGTACCGCTTCGTATTGCCAAAGAAAAGAAGACTACGAGGTGTCATAAGCACTTCTTAAAGGGACACTGAAGTGATATGTAAACATTGCGGGATTACTAGCGCAAAATTGTAGTCCGGAGTCCCCAGGCCATGTTTCGACCACTCTAGGTGCGTTTACGCGATTTTATTTAGTAGAAAAACTAATTCGAAAATGCTGTCCTCCTCTCTTTACGCTCGCCCATTTTCTGTGGCGTTTTCGTGTGACGTCAGGAGGGGATAAGCTGGCAATTGGCTGCGCCACGGCTGCGCTACTGCACGGCTCCCCGGCCGACAGAGTCAGTCGGCCCAGCGTTTCGTCCGCCGGCCGCCGGCGGGTCGTCGCAATCAAGGAGGTTAAAAAAAAATTGCTTGGTCGCAATTCGTTCGCTTAGTTGAAACGAAGCCAGGACACGTTTGTGAATGGAAGAATGTGCCTTTCTTTACTTGGTTTGTTTGTACACTGTATCTAGCTCCAAGTCAAGGTCGCTTCACACAAGCGCTGCACAAGCGCACATGCGACGCTTCGCTGACTGGTACGCCAGTAGGAAAATATAAGGCCTCTTGAAGGCGGGAGAAGAGTCAGCGAAGTCAATATAGGTACTAAGGAAATAAAATAAACTGATATTTTTACCGTACAGCGTAAAACTAGGGCGCGGGAAGCACTTTTTTGCGCTGGGCGAACAAGCACAGCGGTCAGCAGCACGACTACGCATCTGCGAACTCTTTTCCGTCTACGAAATGCAATTGCTAGACGTGAGCTACCGTGGAAACGCGGGCGACGCTTACTGCACGATCGCAGTACAACAAATAGTCACCTAAGCTGCTTGAAATGCCAAAACTAAATAAAAGTGTAAACCGGTTGTACAATATATACCCTATATTAGCAAGGCCTCCGCGTCCCGCTCCGTGGCTCAGTGGTCTGGGGTACTAGGTATGTCACCGCAAATGTTTTGCAAGTCACGAGTTCGAATCCCCGCGGGTGCGAGCTTTTTTTTATTGTAAGTTAACTTTTTTGTTTTCCGCCGATGTTTTCTATATTCAGTTCACCTTTTTTTGGGCCGCAACGTTCATGGCTACACGAACTAGTTCACAAAACGTGCGCAGGCTGGCACTGGCGCGCTAGCGAGTTCTCGTTGGCGTGCTGTTGCCATAAGCACCGACTGCTTGCAGGCAGTGGGCACAGGCCAGAATGAACAGACCCTTGGCCTGGTGCGAACACGCTTTTTACGATACAGGCATGAGGGAGGCAAGCTCCAAATATGGGGGAAAAGCGCCTGACATTTGGCGTCTGCGGGTACGTGGAGGGCGTTCATGCACCGCGTAGGTCTCGGCTAGTGAATGCTACGACTACAAGCCGTCCTGGGAGGCTTATCTTGTGCATTTTACAGCCGACAACATGGCAGAAGCGCGGTACGATGATTACTGAGATATTGAGAATGCGCATCCAACAACGCCATTGGTTATGTTTTACAGAACCGAAACCGAAACCGAAACTTGTGTGATTGCTAACCTTGGTCATCGTCCAATCACGGCGCCCCTCCTCCCAACGTCACAGCCTTAGTTGGTGCGGCCGCCGCAAACCGCGCATGGTAGTTTTTCTTCTTTCGCGCTTTGTAAAATAATTACCGATTTGTCAACCGGATGAACGATCAAAAGTGTGCTAATTTGAGCCAGTCTACGCAGTGCAAGCAAAAACGGGAGCTTGACAAATTCACTTCAGTGTCCCTTTAAATTGGACTGAATGCGCAAGCAGTATAGTACAATAATTACACCTAAAACAAAGTTTAACCAAGTGAAACCAAGACTGAACCAGGCTAAGCCAAAGCTTTCGCTTCGCATATCCGGCGTTAGCTGAGCTCAGTCGCCGCCATTTTTGTTCAAATCCTCAATCACGCACTATGAAGCAACAACACACGCACTCCCTGTTTTTTGTTTTAATAACGCGAGGGCAATAGATGTGGTATTTCGGGAAGCGTTTTCGCCGTCCGCGGACAAAGGGGAACAGAATAGAGAGTTTTAGCAGTCCGTCTGTTCCGTCGTGTACGTAGTTACCGTGACTACCGGGAGCCCACTGCGCATGCCTGAGCGGAAGGGCGGGGAGGAATGGCGAGGAGGTGCACTCCACCGTGGCGAATGCACGGGCATGGCGAGGGCCGGCCCGCGGAACCTACCGCGATGAATGCACAAGTGCCCAGACGAGTACCGGTCAACCGGGTAACTACGTAAGTACATGGCGGAACAGAGGGACTGCTAAAACTCTCTATAGCGCTTGCGTAAGCGTTACACCAGCCGGGCATGCGGTGGCATTGGCAGCGGTGGCACTTAGAATTCCCACCGTTAGCATGGGAACCGTCATATCAAAGCGGTGCTGTCTCGCCCCCACCGTCCGCCCGGGAAAGGCCCGTCCAACAGCCTCTCGACGTGTCCCGTAAGCACTGGTACGCGCTCTGAAATGGAGTGTTTAGTGAGTGTAGGGCCAGTTACGCGGCTAAACAGGATGTAATGGGAATTCGGGCGACGAAATGGCGATGCTGGTGGACGGCAAGAGGAGCGAAAGGCAGCCAATGCCGTTGCGAAAGCGAGAAAACGTGACCACTGAGACGGGGTGGAAGGCGAAACATGGTTGGCATGGTGCACGATGGAGTGCGAGAAACGGCCGTGTGGACAGCTCCTCAAGCCGAAACAAAGCGTGCGCATCGGGCGTAACATCATGTTCGCGAGGGAGAAGGATGACATGCTTGTCCATTATAAAAGGTCTACGAATGGCTCTTATATTACATTTTAACACTAGAGCTGTTTAGGGGCTCGCTATGTACGGCGATGATGCTTGTCACGCCAGGCAAAGGCGATGCCCGTCACGCATGCGAAGGTACCCCGCCGGGCTGGCAGATAGCGCCACCGCCTCGACGGCGGTCCGGTGCAAGATCTCGGTAAGCGGGTCATGTTTACCTCCCGCCCTATAAATGCACCGATAAATTACCACACCTCTGTGAGTTAGCTTTGAGTAGGTACATACCGCGGCGAATGGCGTTGTATGTAGAAGAACGAAGAACATACAGCCAGGCTCTCCGAGAAACCACAAATCCGAGAGGCACCGTGGAGCGCATGCAAGTTTCGGAAACAGACAGGGCGACAGCTTCGTCCTCACCCGTCAAGGAAAGCTTCTAGTCGCTGTGTAATTTCGAACAGTTGAAATTATAACGCGTCTGTGTATATAAGTTGTGTATGTATATAAGCTGTGTATGAGCTGGGTATATATTGCCTAAAGCATGTTTTGCTTTTTTTACCAGTGAGGAGGAGGGAGTGAGAGATGACGTCATAGCCGCATGTGTTGTCCTCCTGCTCACTCTTCGAAAGACGCTCCTCTCTGCTTTCTTTTTCCCCGCGCTGCTGCGCTTGGGACGCCACCCTGTCGGAAAACCCCGCGTTTTCCAGCATTAGGAGAACAATGTAATACGCTGGAGAGAATGAAAAAAACTGGACAATGCCGTGCTGTCCGACAGCAACGCGGGGAGGTTTCTGGAGAGCATTGAATAACGCGGGGGCGTTGCCGGTGGGGACTGGGCTTCAGCCAGGGCGCACGGGACAGCAGCAGTCTTCACTGTAGTCCAGTCTTATAACGCCGCTGCTGGGCCGGACACGGGAATGCCGCGTACCGGTTACATGGTCGACTGGTTCTAATCGAGCGCCGCGATCTACGCATATGCACCGCAACTTCTTAGCGTTTGTGGCCCGTGCGGTGTCGCAAAATCCTACTTTCTTAGGGTGCGCTACAAGGAAAGAATGCTGTGTACGAGTGACCATGATCTCGTTTATTGCATTGTAACCGTCTGTCATAATAAAAGTCTGTTGTATTGCTGCTATTGGCATACCGGCCGCGTTTGAACAAACCTTCGCTACAAAGTTGCACTTAACAACGCACCTTAGCACAAACCACGGTAATGATGTGTAGTCTAAGCGTATCCGGCCAACCAAACAAGTGGATAAATAAATAACAGCACAAATATTAAGGGTTGTTTGAGGGCATTGCAGTTGCATATTATTGTACTGTGGAAAATCATTGATAAAAGAATCTTGCCAATACGGGTAGCCTGTCGGCAAAACGGACGCATAAAGAATAAGCAAGACGTGGTATTCAAATGCGTGCTCTAATTATTGCAGTTCACATTTCGACACGGATTTTTCGGCGACTTTGAGTGCCCCATTGTCTCAATCTGTGTGCGGTTGTTTTATTTTTTCCTCAAGCGAGCAACCTTTTTATTTTAACGTGAACCATGTGTCCAACCCAGCTTGATTAGTGAAAATAACTCATTGATACCAGCTAACCAGTTGCCGCTACGTGTGTGAAAACAAAACAAATAGCGCCAGTGAACTTCTTGCATTACCAAGCCGTGATAAAAAAACAGAGTTGCTCCTTTCGCAGTTTGTAATACCTCTTAAAACACAACCGAATTGGTATTCAATTTAAAAAACGGGGTCCCATTCGTTACAAGTGCGCAGAAGGTAGCGTCTCTCTAGCGGCCAGGTGTCTGTATGGTGTCTCGACATTTGTATTTACGCCCTGCAAACCAATCCTTAAGGAATCTTTGCCGTACGACCACTTAATTCCGTCGGGTGCGGGTTACCCAGGAGGTGCTGTCGAACAAGTTCAATCTGTGCGAAGGATGCGCGCAATGGACGCGTAGCTACGCCAAAACAAGCGCAAAACAACCGTCGCTAAAGCTGACGACAAAGCCGTCCCACCGACGCACCCGCCGCTGCGAGAAGGCACCTGCGCTCGGGGTACGCTGGGTAACCATTCGCTGCGCAATCTAGACTGTGCTCTGATAGTGAAAACCCCCTCCCTTACCGAGCCGCGTTGGGAATTTCTTGTCCCGCACGCCATGAAGAAACGATCGGCTAGTAGAGGTAGAAAGCTTTGCTTTAAAAAAAAATAAACGTAGAAAGCAAGAAAAATCCCGCCATCTCCACGAAGTGAATGATGATGATAGGGGTGAAGCTAATATGCTTATCGGTAAAACCATGAAACATTCGCCCACACATCATATAAAGAATCGACACGTCAAGCTTTCCACCGCTCCGCTGACAAGCCCGTCGACGACGTCGATGTTTGTGGTGATTATGTAGGGCTTGTTTGGGACGATGAGAATCTCCATGGGTAAGTTGGCGAATTCGGTGTGTGACATTTTAGCCACCTTGGCCGTCGCCTTCTGCAGAGCGTCTTGTGTCGCGTACCCCCGGTACGTGTCTTGAGCTCGCAGGCGACGAACGACAACCTCTTCTTCTTCCTCTCATCCTTGTTGGGTAGCAACGAACGCGTTGAACGCGTTGACCTCTTCGGCCAATCTTTGGTTGGCCAATCCCTAGGGGGATCCTGCCACAATCATCATCATTCCGCTGTGTATGGCAGCAACGAGGGACGGGACAGGGCCCGAGCAAGAGTCTTGAGCTCGCAGGTGACGAACGACAACCTCTTCTTCTTCCTCTCCTCATTTTTGGGTAGCAACGAACGCGTTGAATGTTTTGACCTCTTCGGCCAATCTTTGGTTGGCCAATCCCTAGGGGGATCTTGCCACAATCATCATCAATCTGCCGTGTACGGCCGGGACAGGGCCCGGGCAACAGGAGCTTCACCCCTAAAACGCGCGCCTTCGGTCGAGCCCGGCCGTTCGGAAGAAAGTCGGGGGATGCATCGTCACCACGGCGGCGCACTACCGAAAGTCTGTGGCGCGACAGCCCTCGCGGGGCGGGAGAGCATAAAATACGAAGACATAGGAAGGGTAAAGAGGGGTCGCGCCACAAGTTCTGGTGATCGGCCGGGGAACACTTCGTTCCCTCCTACTTTTCTCCTTTCGGTCAAAATTTGGCGGTGGCTCGCCATGGCGGAGTGGCTAGTCCAGATTTCAACGTGCACCCTATGCCTTCGATTGATTGATAGTAAGGTTCAATGCGCCGACGCAACACAGGCGATGAGGCGCGCCGTAGTGGAGGGCTTCGGATTAGTTTTGACCACCTGGGGATATTTAACGTGCGCCGAAATCTCGTCCACACGGGCGTTTTTGCTTTTCGCCTCCATCAGAAAAGCGGCCGCCGCAAACTAGCAGGCCCGCAAAGTAGCAGGCCCGCAAAGTAGCAGGCCCGCAAAGTAGCAGGCCCGCAAAGTAGCAGGCCCGCAAACTAGCAGGCCGGGCCGAGGACGAGTCGGAGCTGCCGCACCCAGTTACTAGCTACCGGGAGATTAACCGTCTGCACAGGGCAGCCAGGTGTAGGGTTCCCGAGCCGCACCGGCAACTCGAACGCAAACAACAGACGATCGTGCTCCGCGCACAAGCGGGATTACTGGCGCACCCAGCTTTATTGCACAAGATGTTCCCGGCAGTACACGACCCCATCAGCCCGTCCTTCAAAAACACTGAAGGCACTCTGCCGCACATACTGGCGGAGTGCTCTCAGCTCAAGAATCCCCTACCTTCCTTACCCCTGCCCCTTCCCCCCACCCTACCTGAGCGATGGGAGATCTTGATGCCCACCCCGACCTGTCGACGCAGCAAGAGCTCACGTCTAAGGGCCATTAGCTAGTGGACTCGTATGCACTCTAAACTTTTTTTCCACCCATATACTCCCTAGAGGTTTTTTTTCGCCTGTCCTCTAGTGATCCTCCTTGTAGGAGTTTTTTTACTACATGGAACAGGGAGGTTTTGTTTACCTCCTCAAAACAGGGTGTTTTTAGGTGATAGAAAGGAGGTACTTAGGGAGTGTTAAGAAATGTTAGGGAGAATTTAAGGAGATCAAAATGGAGTATTCTTTACTTCCTCAAGGCGTTTTTAAGTGATGTTTATGGACTTTTTAGGCGGTTGAATAGGAGCTTATTATGGCTCCCTTGGGAAGTACTTATGTTATTTTAGGGGCGTTTTGAGGAGGTTCAAGGGAAGCATTTACTTCTTTTGCATGGAGTTTTACGTTTTGTAGGCCTCGCGAGGGGAGTTTTTAGGAGGTTCAAGGGAAGCATATATTTCTTTTGAATGGAGTTTTGCAAAGTTGGGGCGGTTTTGTAGGCCTTCCGAAAGGCGTTGTTTCAAGGCCACAAGGGAGAGTTTCTAGTTCCCTGCGGGAGTACTGATTTCACACGGTTTTGCTCGGTTTCAGGTTTATTTCAAACGAACTTTCACATACAAGTTTACATGGTACATGGTGTACACAAGGAGGCTCCGAAATAAAAACTTAGGGCGCCCTCCTATAAGAAAGAAAAAATGGTAAATTGCTAAAAACACGCCACTTAGGAATGGAAGACAGCAATAGAATGCTAGTTGAACAAACCGTAGAATTACTATTACTAGAAGAACTGGAAATACGCGAAAAACAAAGATAGGCGCAAACACAACCACATGGTAAGTGAAATCATTATATAATAATAGCGGATCAAGAACGCGTCAGTATTTATCAGAACTTATCAGAACGCATCAGCACTCAGTACACAAAGTGAAAAAAAATGGTTGCAGTGGTTTACAACAACAAAAAAATTTCAGTTGGTGGTGAAATGAGCGATCTGTGTGCTAGTTGAACAAACTGTAGAAACAATATTACTACAAGAACTGGAAATACGCGAAAAACATATAGGCACAAACACAACGCCATGGTAAGTGACATTATTATATAATACTAGAGGATTGAGAACGCGTGAGTACTTATCAGTACGCATCAGTACTCAGTACACAAAGTGAAAAAAATGGTTGCAGTGGTTTACAACAACAAAAATTTTTTTCAATTGGTGGTGAAATGTGCGAGAGCTGTGTAACGATTTGATATTGAAAGGTAACGAGCATTTTGTAGATGGTAAAGGCACAAGAGAAAAATGATGTAGGAGACAGACAGCAATGAGATGGCTATGGATAAATGAGTAATATAAAGAACGAGAAATATGCTGCGGAAAATACCAGTGCGTTTTGATAAAGACACAAATGCGCCAAGAAAAGTGACCCAGTCTTAGGGGTTAATTGCAAGGATATAGAACAGAATGGGTGGTATCGCGACAGCTTCTTCAGAGTGAGAAGAAAAAGCCATGTAATTCGTGTTTTTCCGATAATTTTGAGTTGATTCATTTGGCACCAGTTGCCAACATTATTTAGATAATTGTTTCAAGTTATATTAGTTGGTTAATATTATTGCTTCACTAAAAGATAGCTGTATTATCAGCATACAGAAGGTCCCATCAAATATCCCCTGTTCAGTAAAAAAAAAAAAAAGAAAACGTCAGAAACATAATACGAAATTCTTGAAACTACTATCCAATGATTACAGGAATGAAAACAAATAAAATATTGGTGAGGGATATTGATGCGATAAAAGTTAATTAGTTCTAAATCCTTCACACGTGGTTTGGTGCTGGCAAGGTCCAAAAAGGCATGTTCCACAAACGTTAGAGCTCTGTGTGCCTTCTTGGGATATTGAATGTTGAAAACCCAGAACGATGCAAACAGACTACACAGTCCTCCCAGTAAAGATGATGCAGTCAAGACACTCTGGCTATCGATGCGGAGGCTAATTTCCCCTTTCGCGGAATGCAGGCAGGGAGTCAAAGGAAAATCTACCTGAAAAAGCAAAAAAGAAAAAAAAATGCCCCACATGTAAAATTCAAAAGAGACACTATGGTTAAACGAGCTTAATAATTCGGCACAGTAATAAAATTGTTATGCCAGGTTCCCTGCGAATTTCAGTAGTTAAATTAGGAATGCAAAGGCTTCATAAAACCAAGTGCCAGTACATTAACCATCGTGGCTTTTGCAGCAATAAAAAAGATATTACTTCCGCACAATATACTCGAGCACAACTTTAAATGACAGTGAAGTTAAAATGCAAGTCTCTCTAGGTTGATAGATTAGCTCACGGGGAACACTATTATACCCCTCTTACACCTGGCATTTTTTTTAAAATAAGGTTGAAACAAGCAAAAACACGTTTTCACCGGAAGGGCTTAAGTGGCCTGACGCGCACAACTTCTTTCTTGGCTGCCGCTGGATGGTGCTACTCGTCCATACTTAGGGTGGCAGTACCGCTTTCCAAGGGAGCATGCGAGCTACGCATGAGAAAATCGTTCGACGCCAAAATTTGCGAGTCCTCAAAAGGCCAATGTTCTTCTTCAGTGAAGCGTAAATACTGATCACAGGTCCAATGGAGAAACATTTTGCTTAGTGGTCTCGAACGGCAAATGACAGGGGAGTTTGGGGAAGCATGAGCGATTTGACCGGAACTGACCAAACTGCTTGGTACGTGGTAATGTTGTATTCAGTTGCTTGTATACTGCTATTAATCACCGCTGCTTCACTTGCTTCAGGTTTATCCTGATGCAAACAGCGACTGCAGTCGTGTATGTGTCACGCTTGATGAGCAGTTGAACAGCGATTTCTCAGCACTTAAGGCATCTTGGCACTAAATCAATGCTGAAATGGATATGCGGAGGTCCGACTTCCGTTTGAAATCAACTTGCTGGTTGTCTTCAATGACCCTTTAACAACAAGTTACCCTTATGCCTCATCACTGCAACCGATTGTTCCTCCGTGTGGTACAAAGTGTGTTAGTGTGTAACGTGAAACGAACCGTTTCTGTGATTTGTAGGACTGATTCTGCTATTAATTACTGCAGTGACAACAAGCTATGAAAGAAAATCCCGCCATCTCCACGAAGTGAATGATGATGAGAGGGGCGAATCTAAAATGCTTATCAGCAGACAATGTGACGCATTAAGTGCAAGCTGCTTTCATAGTGTGTGCATTGACATTAGGATATGGCCCCCTGGCAGAATGATGCGCTGCGCGAGATTTTGCCGTACCTAAAAGGACAGGCAACTCATTTTTACGGAGTATAGGATCTGTAAAAGGGTTGCGAGTTGGGCGAGTTGGTAATTATGCATTGCGAAAAATAAACTGCGCGCAAATTAACGAGGACCAGAACACATGAAGACCGCGGCTCAAGCGCACACTCGCAACTAGTTTATTATTGCACAATTCAAAGCTTTATATGCCCAAGCGCCCAATTGCCGCGCCCCCAATGCGTCACAGTTCTCGGCGCACTCAGCCGAAAATACTAAAAAACCGTAACAACAAAACCACAAAACGAACTTTGAGGCGCACGAAAGGCGAAAAATCAGCAAAGATAACCGCATCATACATGGATTAAGACCCCCCTCCCACCCCCAACACGCATTCCCAGAAGCACCGAAATAGCGCTCAATGTGCGTCTAAATATGCGACTTCTCGATTAAGCAGGGCGATAGAGGGATGACTGACACATTCGGAACCAGCTTTTCTGATGTGGCTGGCTTCTACAATTTCTCGCGTTTGCTGGTTCTTATGTCGCAAAAGGGTGGCTGTGCGCTCAAACACAGGGACACAATCAGGTCTGCATGCGCGGCAATGTGAAGATAAGTGGCTCAGGTCACGTTGAAAAATGAAAAAAAAAATATATATATATACGGTACTTTTAGACGTCGTACGCTCGAGTTTGTGACAACGTACCCGTGTGCGGCTCTGTCCTGAAGTTCGGAGAAATGCAGGCGGGTTGTGTTATATTTCTCGTCTTGCATTACGCTTTCTTTTATATATTAGCGCTACTTCCCCGACCTCTCTACCTTCCTTACCGCTTCCGTCTGACTGCGCTGATTCTCGCCAGCACGAAGTAACCGTCACGTTGCTTTGAAACGACGCCGCGCGCGACAAACGATTTTACCTCGAATGCCCTGTTACAAACCAGCCTACAAAAGAATGCGAACGCATACCCCAAAACCCACAAACAAGTAAAATAATACGAGTGTGCGCTTTTTTCTTTGCCCGTGCGCGTACGAGCGGTGAGCGGCACGGGTACCCGGGTACTTCGCTGTTAACCCTATCCAAACGTTTGACAAACGCATCGACTGATGAAAGACCACTTACCAGCGAGCTGTCCACACCTGTCGCCGTATCCAAATGCTGTTTGCGGCCGTTCCTCGTGTGACAGGGGCACATGAAAATCTTTCCACCAAATGGCACTACTAGTCCTTCACAAATAAGAAAAAACGACGGCCCAAGGCGAGGCTTGAAGCTCCGGCCGCGCCGAGTCACCGGCCGCGCTGCGTTGATAGCACAGAGGTTGTATACATCCGGGCAGCCAGTCGTGCCGCCAGGGCAAGTTGAGTCGCTGCAGTCGGGTGCGTTGGCGCGCTGGCACGGGAATTTAAATCGTCTATGTATGCGCAAGCAAGCGAAGCAGATGAACGTTGCAATTGTTTGCAACGGCGAGAACTGTCTCTTCGTTAGCAGCAGAGTTTGACACCACCTATCGCCAAAATAAACAGATTGAGACAACACGGCCGCGCTCTCTGCCTGTGATCGCGCTGGTTGAAGCATCTATACGGGTATACGTACGGTATTGGTTTTGTAGCTGCGTGCAACCGTTGCGTCCTGCTTACTCGTTCTAATTAGCATTAGGCCACGGTTGAAGTGCTGGTGCACGGAGACAACAGAAGACTAACATGGCGACCGCCCGCTTGAGATGATTACCTCAGATAGGGCGTTTATTGTGGACGTGGTAGTATACAAGGAACCGAACGCCATCTCACAAATGGTGTTAAGTCGTTCTAAATCCTCCCTTTTGCTACCCGGATGGGCAACGGTACTACCGTGGAGGTTCGTCCACTTCTTTAGATCATGCCTAGGGAGTACATTTTTTGCTATAGGTACTTTTCAGGGCACATTACTTGATTAAAACTCCATTTCCGGCTAGTTTGCGTTTACAGTGTGGGACTCGTGAATAGGGTTCCACCCCGTCTGACGCCTGCGAGCGTCACCTGAAATGGGGTCAGTAAAAGTTGTTCCACCTCCTCCTCTAGCTCCTCCCCCTGATTGTATGTATTTTATGTGTCCTTTTTAAAATTTGCATAGTCTGGCAGCAGGTACTGCTACACAATTTTGTTATTCCTACTCAGTGCTACTTACCGTTGAACATGAAGAACTACAAGCTTTACTAAGGATCACTATGTCACACAAACCTTAGAATTCTGCACCGTTAGACCACGTTGAGCAGATTCAAACCAAAGAAAATAAAACCACGTTCTGCGTTGCCCACATTGAAACTCTTTGTGAACCTCTGCCAAGCCCACCACCGTCGGAGGACCGTGGAACACCCCCTTCCTCCGTGGACAGATAACTCCGTGGCTCGGACTTGAGCTGCCTAATAAAGTTTCATCTCTCTCTCTCTCTCTTTGTTGCTCAGCTTTCGCGCCTCTTTTCGACAATGACGGCTGAAAGTATTTCCGGAACAAAAATTATTAACTTAAGGACGAAGGTAGCACATACCCGCAAAGGTGAATACGAACTGCTGACGCTTGCTTTCGGGCTTTTTTGTTTCGTTGCTGTGCCGCCACTCAATGTTGGCAACATAGCTCTTAGATAGAGTAAGACAGAGAGATAGAGTCTTAACGAATATGCAGAGGTTAGCCCTAACAACGGCGAATAGTTTCATTGTTGCTTAGGGTGTGCGGCGAAAACACGGCTCAGCCACCTTCACTAGCGGGATTGGCTCAAGATTGTTGATTTTTTTCCATTTGAGTGTCGATACTAAGCAGAATGTCTGTTAAAACTGTGTTAGAAGTCAATGCATTTTTAATACCAGAATCAGTAATCAATAGCAAGACTCGAATGCACTCACGACGATTAAAAGTTAGACATTAGGCAGGAATGCTTTGATATTAGGTTTTGGTTGGCTCTAATGAAATAGACAATTTCGGTTCTGGCATTTATCACTCATAATGGGGATAACCGCAAACGTTTGGAGCATACATCACGTATTCAACGCCTCCCGATATTAAGGAAGTCCTGAACAGTGTTCGAGAATAAAAGGCGAATATACACATGGCCCCCCAAAAATACTTTTCCCTGTCATGAAGGATGCTTAAAACAGCCTCGTACCGTCTGGTCTAAAAACTTTCGGCTTAGGTCAACCGTGTACTCGCACTGGGGTCTTTCTTTTGCGGGAAAGTGATTTCCTAATTTTCTAGCTTCACGGGCTACTTTTAGAAGTTCCCAAGTTATCTTCATGTGGTCTACGTCTTGCCTGCGACCACTAGACTCCCGTCCCGAAACAATTGACCACTCTTTTTAGATTGCAGGGATGCTGTCCTTTTCTGTGACATTCTGCAGCGAACACTCAGAAAAGATAACGATATCACGCCTATCTCAATCCGATTTCTGCCGTTCGGTTATCCTGGTGACACCCTATGAAACGTTTGTTTGGATGGGTCTGCACAGTCTGTGGCGATGTCGCTTATGTGATAGGCCTGCTTAGCTACCAAGGTGAACAAAGTCATATTTCCGAGCAACTATGGCGTTTGTACATAGTGTGTACAATTCGTCTGGCCTACCACCTGACTCCTCCCTCTTGTGAACGCTTGCGTGTGTTTGCCTGAATTTTGATGTGTTTGTGCTTTTCCTATCCTAATTTGTTCTCTTGTTTGTTTGAATGCGTAGTGTCCTCGCACTGTCATGTTTCAACGTATTCTCTCATAAAATAAAGAGAAAGAAGTAGCCGATTGGGCTGTGGCGCGGAGTAGACCCCGGTTCAAATACCAGTAGATCAGAGCTGAGTTTTTAGGCACTGTTTGTGCAGCTGTGGCCATTTTTTGAGCGCAATAATAGAACGACAACGGCAACGGCTTTTCGTAGAGCGGGTAACTTAAGGCTTTCGCCTTAGAAGTGTTTCTGGGAGTGTGACGAGCGGACTGTGCACCAGGCAGACGCAGGCAGGTGTGCGCGGCGGGGAGGAATTCATTTCTACTTGGTGCATGCTTGACATTCGGCAGGTACATGTGGAACGGCCTGCACACGTCAGGGATGTAGAGGCAGACCGAACTGTGCTCCGTGCCGCCGCAACGTGGGTGAAGGCGTCCCGCAGATGGGCATGACGAGGACCGGCTAAGCTCACTGGGTTACCCGATGAGCTGATGTAACATGGCCTCATAGTAATTCCACTGAGTTCTTAACGCTCTGGAGTCCATCACTTAGATAAAATATGTGTGTGCACGCTGCAGAGAAATTTAGATGTACTGCCAGACCATTTGCGTTTCATTTTACAGGGTTCCTTCAATCAAAATTCCCCTTCTATGAGCTAGAAACTGCCGATACTGGGCGTCTAACGAAGGAACCAAAAACCAATATACATGACTACAGACCAATTCGCCTATTGCTCACTCCTCTCGGTATGATGCAGGTGGCTATGCCCTGTGAAATGAAATGGTTATTGTTTGAGCTCAAAGGCAGCTAGGAGTCTTTTAAAACTGCTTTGAAGCGAAGCTTAAGATGGCTAGGCAAAATAAAATGCGTTGGCTCCGTGCGCGCACAAAGCTCCGTACGGCGCAACCCCAAGCGTATGCGCGTTAAAAGCCAGGCTAGAGAGGAGTTACGAGTGAAGAGAGAGATTGTCTGTGTTTATTGACGGCGAAGATACACTTTCGCATCTACTGACACTGGTAAGTCAGAACGGCGTACCGGATGGAGCGAAAAGGAGTCTCTTTCACAGCAGGACGAGCGCGATCCGAGCTACATCGTGAAGCACAGCTCAAGCGAGAACGGCGGGCAGGTGCGGCGGCGGTGTGGACGCAACAGCGTGAACGTGGAAATGGAAAAAAACGGCTGCATGTTACGCCTTCGCTGGTTAACCATCTGTACAAAGTGCGTGGGCGTATTTTTTTGTCGTTATTCGCCTTGACTTGTTATTGCTTTAGCTTTGAGAATTGGTTGCCCAAAACCTGTAGGAAATGCAAATATTTCGTAAATATTGTCACGGGACGCATAGTAGGTGGGAAATGCCCCCCAGCACCTTCACCAAAGACCAGCGAGGACAACGACGAAGATGGGGCTGGCGTCCGATCTCAACCCCTGTTAACATTACTGTCATTTACCGACACTGCATAATTCCTCAGGTTCTTTCTTTAAAGTACATTGGGATAATAAACACCAGTGAGCTTGGCTGGACCCACATATAGCCCTCATAGAGGCGAAAGGTGTACGCTCTGTTGGTATGTTGAGGCGTCTCAGTCATAGAAAGAAGAGTATGCGCAGAGAGTTCCTCCGTATGATATACAGAATGTACGTTCGCCCAATTTTAGAGTTTGGGTGTGGGCTATTCACTGGGTACGTGGCGTATAAGCTACGTCATCTGGTTCTTCTGGAGTGCCAGGCTCTTTGCTGCTTCTTAGGATTACCCAAGAATGCAGCTAATGCAGTTGCGTACATGAAAGCGCGCGTTCCTCCTCTGATAAATAGGCTTCGGATACTTACTGTGGAAACCTTTCTGAGAGCTTGTAGCTCTAGGGTTAACAGGGAGCAAGTTATGTTCATTGCTGAACCATCTGCGTTTTTGGCGCACCAATGGCCCACATCCGTATGTCCGCAAACACACTTTGGTACAGTGCTTTCTTTCTCAATTAGGTGTAGCGATAAATAATGTTACTCCATGGCATGACAGCAGTTCTCCTCTTTCTACCCACTTCCGGAGCATTTTTCCCAAAAAATGCTAAATTGTTACCAGAGCAACTGCTCAATCCTCTCCTCCAAGATCATTTGGCCTTTCTGCAGCCACGTGCAATAAAAAAATTCCCCGCATTTCCCCGAGGGGAAGAATGTGAAAGTGCGAATGCACGAGTTGAATTTGCGCGGTTCGGTAATGTTCGCGAAAGAGAGATCACACACACACACACAACTACAAAGAAAGAAAGATGCATTTATTCACAGACACCTATTTGTGTTGTCGTTGTACTTGATTGCTAGAGCGGATCTCAGCTTTGAAATTTCGTGTCAGTACTCCTTTAAGCGGGTGAATTAGCCCTTCTCACGCCCGATTCCTGTCCAATCCCCCACGTGGGTATGTGCCATGTCAGCGGCCAGGCAGCGCGCGCCCATCTCCCCCCGTTGCCAAGGAAGACGAGGAGATTCCTGGCCAATCCGCCACGTGGGTATGTGCCATGTCAGCGGCCAGGCAGTGCGCGCCCATCTCCCCCCGCTGCCAAGGAAGACGAGGAGCGCGCGCACCCGCAGCTGTTGCTATGCGGACGGCGGCGGACGCTTCAGGCTCGCTTAAGAAGTGCATTCGCACTTAATATATACAGATGCCTCTCAACAAGAAAAAAAACTGGTACTTTTCGGTTCTTGCTGTTGATTTTATTTCCACGTTCTAAGCCGAAGTCCTGGAAATTGTCTTGACACTACGAAAGCTGCATGCATCAATTATATCTGCAATTATAATTCCAGTCATTCTCTGTAAGTTTACCCCATTCTTCCCCTAAAGATACTCCCCTTGTGCGGACATTTCGATCACTCCTGCCACCTAGTCTCAATAAAATTCACTTTCTTTGGGTTCCTGGAAATGTGGGGCTCACATTCAACGAGACCGCCGCCTCTCTAGCAAGGATCGCACTCTCTGTGCCTGTTGTAGAAGTCGTTGAACCGACACTTTTAATAACCGCTGCTAGTTACCGCAGGTTGTTGAAACTTCAAGAACAGCAAGTGTCAGCTTTATTGTCTTCAAGAGATTTTAATCATGTAAAATCCTCAGGTAAATCTGAATGATGCCCTTCGCGCAACTTAGATAATATTACAGCCCTACTTTGTCGGGTACTCCAGTTAAATAGGTACTTACACCCGTCTCGTCTGGCGCCAACGGCTCTGTGGAGCTATTGTAACGATGACGAATCTGTGGAACACTGCCTGTTCACATGTCGATGTTTTTCAGGTCTCAGAAATCAGTTCCTTGAGGTGACGCTTCGCAGTCAGGAAATATCCCTATCACTTCTGGCTCTACTGTCATCCAAAACGTAGGGCTACCAAAACGTAGTTCTGCCACCTGGATGGATGCTCTGAACTCTTGCGCTTAATTGAAAATTTTAATATATTCACTTTATGATTGCGATTGCTTGCTATCTCCTTGAATTTGCAGTTTTTTTTCGTTTTCTCTGTCGTTTATTGACACAAAACTCTTTCCAACCGGTCTAAATTGTGATTTCTAAGCGCATCGTAATTAAATAAGCACTCTACGTCTTTCACTATCTTCTGTAGATTGGGCGATCCCCTTGGGTATGTGCCATACCTAAAGGCGTAACAACAACAACCTTGTGCTGGCTATCTCATTGCCGCCACATAAATAATGAAAATAGATTCTTCGCCTTCGTCATGATTAATGACATCTGCTCTGCTGCCATGTAACAATATTTTGCTGTCAGTAGCCCCTTACTCTTGGGTATGCGCTAACGCAACAGTGGGCAATCGATGAAGTAGCTCCTACTATTTCCTTTATAAATTTGTTTAAAAACACACTCTGGGACGTATGCACTAGTCACTCACGCAGCGTCACCATTGTGCACACATTGCTCCTGCCGGAGCTTCGAAGAACTCCCTACACAAGACGTCCGATCTAATTTACTTACTGGTAACTTTTTTAGTACGCAGCTTATGGCTTCGCCTCAGCCAGCTCGTTCGTTTTTAATTCTCTGCAACAACAAAAAGATCACGCAGCGATTCGTAGCCAAAAGTTGGGCCGTAAACCTAGACGTATAGCAGGGGGGATACAGGTTCCTTATATTTCTAGGGAAGCCGAGTAGAAGCAGGAAATAACGCAACATCGTAAAGGTCTCCCTGGACGCTCTAAAGGATCGTTGCCCCCGAAGGTCTGGATCCCTTAGAGCGACGGGTTGCACAATTGCGACACCTCACCCATGCTGCGAACGACTCCGGCGGCGCGACAGCGTCTAACCCGAGTGCCTCTGAGCAGCTTTAACACATCTGCTTCACGTGTGTCATCTGCTTTATTTGACTATTTACACGGAATCGGCCTCGCAGAGACAATTTAGAACTTTACGTGTCAGATCGTGTGGACTTTTAAGTCACCACGCAAAGCTTCGTGTTCACTTTTCTTTTAATCTCTTCTTTTCCCATCTTTCTTCTGCCCTACTTCTTTTAGGGCCTTTACTCCCTTCTCCCCATCCCCGCAGAGTAGCATGCAGGCGGTAACATGCCGGCAAACCTCTCTGCTTTCATCTAATAAAGAGCTCTCTCTCTCTCTCCTATCAAAGCCCCGCGTTGACGCTGCCGGCTGAATAATTCGGCTGTTTACAGGGGAGCCAAACCACCGAGTTTTGCAATCTCCATTACCGAGAGCCCTACAAAGTGCCTGCGCATCAGCCATTGCAGTTTCACCGCTAGAGCGCCGTTCCCCCATACCGCCCCTATACGTGCTTTTTTCTTCGTTACGCAAACAACATGTTGTTGAAGATCTCGAGATACGTTTAGTGGCTTGGAAGGCGCGTATATACGTGAAAGTTTCGTAACTGTTTGGTGCGTCAGCGAACTACAACTTTCTACACCTAATCGATATGAGTCGAGACGTAAACCTGGGTGGGTGCACTCATGCTTTTGATATCATTAATTCCGCATCATTCTCATTGTGCCATAGAGGTGCGGGCTGTGGTGTCAACGAACCAGCCACCATTAAAGCACTGCACAATCGAGAGCGCGGTGGAAAGAAATCTTTGTGTACAAGACTTCATTTACCATCCTTTGTGTCGTGTCCCTTTTTCAGACCGTGAGTATTGTACGGGGTCAACTGTTAAGAACCATAGAATACCACGTAGGCCAACCGTTCACGTTGCCATTTCATTTACAAGGCTGGGTAGCCGTTCACGATTTCCTCCTCACATTCCCTGTGCTAGTTAACGACATCAAAAGACACCAGTCCTGACTTTGGCACGATTGTAAAAAGGGGCGAATATATGCTAGTGATGTGAGCGCTTGATGTATTGGTGAGACTTCCTACGGATGGTAGCTTGACTTTGTGACTACCCTTACACCGTATAAAGAAAATGGCTGAGCGAAAGTTTCCGCCCATAAAGGGAAGCAACGCCAACACTGCGACACTCCCGCTGCCAGCGCACCCATGCACATCACTGTTAAATGACACTACTGCGGCTCTCCGGTTGCGGATCACTCTTCGGCACTGTGAGCCATGCTTTCTTTGTGAAGTAGTCCAAATGTTGAAACGCGCGCATTTCTGGATTTATTGACTTTCGTCTGGGGGTATTCTCGCAAATCACAGCAGCTGCTAGCATAAGCAGCGCTACGCACGCACGCACGTGCACTACATGCACTATCCTCCACTGTGGCATTGGGGCTAATCAGTGTGTGGCTAGACGCAAGGGAGCGATTTAGGCGCACGTCAAGGATGATAAGTTGGTCCTACTTAACCCGTAATTACTCCACAACGTCACTGATCATAGCCTGGATGGAACTTGCGTGGGGAAATCTCCATTTAAAAAGCTACTGAGCGAGCTCGCACTACACGCCATACAAGCTTCCGGTGCTAAAAGGTTCTAGGATCCCTTTCCGTACGTTAGCAGCGTACGTTAGTAGCGAGTACGTTAGTAGCCAGTATGCTGTACGTTAGTAGCGAGTAGTTCTATCTAGCCAAAGTAGAGTCCCGGCTGTACACAATCATCGGAGAAAAATCCCTGAAGGTATCTTTTTTGCTGCCACAACACGTCAGCTTTAAAAGAAAATTCGGGGTTTTTTATTCGCGTGTGTGGGTGCCTATGAATAAAGCTAAGGTTCACAGTAGCAACTGAAACAACTGGCCATAACTCGATGAGTCACAGATTATAAGAATTAGGTTTGTTCTAAATTAACACTGAGGGACGACATAGTGCAGGTCACATTGAGCTTTAGCCTGAACCATAATCAAGCCTGGACCATACATAGCCAATTTCGTCGAATTTTCCTTTATCAGACGCAGCTTTCGGAGGGTATACCTTGGTATTACGTACCGACTACATTGAAGGGACTCTGGAGGCAACGTACAACTGCCAAAGGTTCAGCCTTTTAATTGAAACAACAAGTTATATGGACTGTAGGCCCTGTACTTACAAACTTCTCTGGTACATTTTTATAAATGAAAATTGGCAAAGTATCTGCTCCTTTCGATGCAAATTTCGACAAAAGACGATTGTCTGTCGACATTTGCAAAGTAAATGCCTTCCTTCGCTTTCCCGCTCACGTCTCATGTTGTTCCTCTTGCGTCGCGCTCCTTCCAAGGGAAACACGCTAAAGGTTTGCTCAAGCGTATTTAAATTTACCGCGTTCTACTGCTCCAGGCCGGGTGCCTCGTTGCCAGCGCTGCCGTACGGCGGAGACGCGCGTGAATTGAGCTGCCCTACTTCAATGTTTATAGCACCGCGTTTCCGTAGTCCACGTGCGTTCCAAGCAGAATGTGGAACCTATCTATTGGAACCTATCTAGTGGAACCTCTCTTAACTGTTGCCACTTGATTCCTTAAAATGCCACCAGAAGCTATATGGCGCGGGCGACAGCAGGCGACGGCGGAGTGAATTTTTTTTTCTGCAGTTGATGAAGTATTTAATCTCGCACAAATCAAACATGTATGATTTTTTATAAAGGAACGCTGCAAATATCACTTCGGTATTAATTTTGTTGTCTTATATTTGCGTAATGTCTTGTTGTTCTTGAACAATGTTGACAAGTATGAACCTGACTTAGACGGGCACATTTAGCTGTGACTATATAAGACTATTGCGCAGGCCTTGTTTTACTTTGGCCGGGTGGCTGAATCGAGTCACAGACAGACAGACAGACAGACAGACAGACAGACAGACAGACAGACAGACAGACAGACAGACAGACAGACAGACAGACAGACAGACAGACCAAAATTTCTGGGTTTAAGTAGCCCAAGAAAGACTATCGTCTTTAATAAACTTGACATTCTCCTTCACTGTCGACCCAACCCACCGCTTTGTACGCCTACTGCCAACAGATTTGGCATACAAGCATGGAAGACGCGCGAGTGAAATCCAGAGGATTAAGGAGTGCAGAAAAAACAAACTGTAAACTTACGAACACGAAAGGGACGAAAAATGCCTAGGAGAAATTTCTGTTATTTTATTCTTTACTTTCTATCTTGCTAAACCATCGGCACTCTTCCAACTGAAAAAAATATCTGCGTATGGGTCATCAATACAAAAATGGCCAGAAGTTCTAACCATGAATTCCTATGCCTCAAAATACTCATCTGGCTCTCTTGGCCAGAGCGCAACAGAATATCCCAAAAAATAAAAAAAATGTAAGCTGCAGTGTTTTTATTGAAAATGTTCAAAAACGTATTTTATCCGGCATCCTCCCCATCGTTTCCTTCCCTTAGATTGAATATTCACCAGCTTTTGGGGGCTGATACAAAGCGATGGAAATAAATTGATTGCTTCGTATTTTTTTATTTTATATCTATTAGCCTCAGAATTGCTTGTAAAACCTTCACCAGTTGTCGTCTGCGGCACGGTGCGTATATGGTAGATCTTGGATCTCGCGAAGGTGCGTCGAATATTCAGCGGTATTTGGGTCAGCATGGCGACAACGTGCAAAGCAAAGCCTGTTTGCCGAATATCGCAGTGCCGCCGAAAGGTTAACCCTCAATTCTTCACAAATTGAAACCGATCTCCTGTTGCTATGAGGGCTGTTTAAACTTTTTTTTATTGCAAAGCTTGTGGTGTCGCTTTCGTGTGAAAACTTTCCTCTCACAAGTGCATATGTGGATTTAGCTGCTTCATCTTAATCCTCTTTGGAAATAAATTGTACAGCTTACCGAGGCCAATATTTTTTGACTTCAACAAAGGTCTTATTTGTGTTCCAACAATCTATTGTAATCTGGATTGGTTCGCTTTAATAATTTTTTGAAAGCAGATATGGAAGCTTTATTCATCTGTTTGCATTTTGGAGAAGTACCCAGCCTTTGCCCAACTATAGTTCATTTCTTTATTTCTGAAGCTTGACTTTTAGAAAATCCCTAAGTGCTCCCGGATTATCTGCGCTGTTTCAACTATAGCATGAAAATTTTAAATTATTTTTACTGCTGTTTACCGTCATTTAGGAAAAAACCCGCTACACAATTGTGCAATGTCCTTTATTGAGCATAGTTATGCTGTGTGTACCAACGCATTTACCCATCTCAACGTACTCCACCGTTCCTTGAAATATAGGAGGCTTGACCTCAGCAGTATTTTTCTAAAAAATCCGCCATCTCCACGAAGTGAAGGATGATGAGAGAGGCGAAGCTAAAATGCTCATCGGTAAAACCGTGAAACATTCGCCCACACATCATATGCACACTCGACACGTCAAGCCTTCCACCGCTCCGTTGACAAGCCCGTCGACGACGTCGATGTTTGAGGTGATTATGTAGGGCTTGTTTGGGACGATGAGAATCTCCATGGATAAGTTGGCGAATCCGGTGTGTGACATTTTAGCCACCTTGGCAGTCGCCTTCTGCAGAGCGTCTTGTGTCGCGTACCCCGGTACGAGTCTTCAGCTCGCAGGCGACAAACGGCAACCTCTTCTTCCACTCCTCCTTGTTGGGTAGCAACGAACGCGTTGAACGTTTTGACCTCTTCAGCCAATCTTTGGTTGCCGAATCCCTAGGGGGATCCTGCCACAATAATCATTAATGTGCCGGATACAGCAGCAACGAGGGACGGGACAGGGCACGAGCAAGTGTCTTGAGCTCGCAGGCGACGAACGACAACCTCCTCTTCTTCCTCTCCTCCTTGTTGGGTAGCAAGGAACGCGTTGAAAGTTATGACCTCTTCGGCCAATGTTTGGTTGGCCAATCCCTAGGGGGATCCTGACACAATCATCATCAATGTGCCGTGTACAATGTGCCCTGTACGGCCGGGACAGGGCCGAGCAAGAAGAGCTTCGCCCCTAAAATCGCAATACGCCTACGTGTCTTTCTGGGTAAGTACGTTTACGAATATTGAAATCTTTGCTTAGGAAACATGTAAATGTTCAAAACCTATAATTAGGAAACGTTGACTGAGAACCCAAAAGGTTTGGGCATACTGAAAATGCGTTACCAACGAGATGCGCCCTATACATGGGATGGTGTCGGCCTATTGTCCCCTGTTTAGGAGCGCAATGAATACAGCATTGAGCAGACGATGAAGACGCTCCACCCTGCCGAATGCCCCATGGATGGCCTATCGTGGTACGGAAGGGCTTAGTGGAAAGTGGGAATTTTAAAGAAATGTAGAGTGCGCATTAAAACTGCTGGCCTCTAGCTTTTGTATTAGTACTATTGCATGCCAAGCGGTAATACCATTGATATAATAACAAACCGGCGTATTGCCTGGCACTACACGCACAAAATTTGTTACACGCAATGGCAGAACCGTCTCTAATAAGTAAAGAAAATACATTTTTAAATATATACCGATAGTATCTAACATGCCCCATTAAACAAAAAAATAAAGACAACAGAAAAATTGCGAACACATGAACAACAGAGATTCGGACGTCAGAATGATGTAAAGCCGCCCAGTATGTTTCTTTGAAAATAAGTCCATCATCGCCACACCTGCACTTTGCCTGGTACCTAAATGAGACTGCAATGGGTCGTCTGAGTACATACACGGCCGTGAAACGAATCGCCCGTCCACCCAAAACGTCCGTAAACTGAAAAGGCTGCACCAAAACCAACGCGTACCGGAAGATCTGCGCACGGAAACATCAGTGCAGCGAAATGTTTATGTGCCGGATAGACTACCCAGCCACCCTTACAGACATTCCAGTACCTGGAAGTCCTCTAACGGAGACAGCGGACCCGGTACGCGCACACACTCACGCTCACGCACACACAGGCTCACGCGCACTCACGCTCACGCACACTCAAGGCGTGCGTGTGGGCGTCTGTGTGTGTGCGTGTGTGCGAATGTGTATGAGCACTCATAAAAAGAGCCCTTCAACGTGCATTTCTGAATCAATTGGGACGGGCGTTTTCAACTCCCAGCCCTTGTAAAAGTGGTAAAGTGGCGTGTACCTTGCGCTCTTCTTCTTGAGGCTTTGCAAAGCGTGACGTCTATGGCACCGAAGACACTGGCTAAGGAGCGAATGCTAAAAAAATGTACCAATAGCACAACTTCCTGCCAATGGCTGTGAAGTGTACGGAACCCGCTCAATAAATTCACATGGAGAGTTAAGCTAACCAGCTAACCGTCCACCAGTGCTGCAGCAGGACAGCAGTGCTATCGCGAACAGCCCCACCTACGGAGACAAGGACTTGTGTGAGTACTGTTTCTATTTGGAGCTGTAAGATAACTTCTAATGGTCAACGCATTTTTTCACCTCAAAGGTCGCGCGTTTCGTAGCTCTTTTATCTTATCTTGGGCACTCAACGCTGCCTTATTTGCTGAGACATCCGTAATTAAAGTTGGAATTTCTGTGTGCCATGTCGCTTTCATTCTCTTTTGTGTAACGTTTATTAGCACGTTACGACACGCCCAGACAGAACGAGGTAACAAACTAAGGTAACAGACTGCTATCGCCCATCACACAGTGCCTCCTGGTACACCAGCAGTTTCCATAATTATTTTCAACTATGACTGCAAAGACCTTTTTACAGTGCCCGTAAAGAGCTCGGTACCAAGTAGCCCAGACATTTCTTATATTCATCCCACCCTCGTTTTTTGAATAACCGATCTTCCTGTCTTCTTGACTGAACTGCAATTTCTCCTTTCCCCCGCAGCAAGTATATATTATCCATCTCTTCCTCCTTTAATGTGTCTGTCTTTCTCTCATTGCGTGTTTCTATCTTTCCCCGCATGTCTTTCTACATCTTTGTATTTTCTTCTACGTCGCTATGTCGCCCAGAATCGACGAAAACAGCCACAGCAAGTGTGTGAAACACCTAGATGCGTTAGTTATGTTTAGCAACTCAGCTCGGGCTACAGAGAATTTTTAATTCGGTCTGAGACTGTAACAAAAATGTAAAAATATGTTCTGCACCAACAAAGCTCGACCACCGCTGTTTATTTGACATTTTTTATTTTTCTTGCGCAAAACTTTTTCCTCTCCTTTGTTTTCCTTTTTTTACTTAGATATCATCTTTGTCTTGGAGAGGATTAAACGAAAAAAAAATTACACCATCTTCCCGTAGGGGAACCCTGAGTAGTATGCGAAGCAACCATGGGGTTGACTGAAGTTCCCATTAGTTTTCATTTCGTCGTTTCCGTTGACGTTCAGCTTCGCGTGCCTTCGTTGTATCAGTAGCTTCTTGGCGTAGTTTGAATGAGTGAAGGACATAAGGCGCGTTCGTAGCATATGCTCTCGTCTCAGTATGTAGCGCAGTGGGAAAAACGCCACGTACCTCCCGTTGCGGCCAGACAGTCGTGGGATCGAAACCAGGCGCCGCCTGACTATTTCTTGTTATAGTGGACTGCGCGGACGTCTTCCCAAACGCTGATGGGGCAGAAGAGACGCGCATGCGCAGTAGAGTTCGGACGGCGGACGACAAGGGAGGGAGGGGCACAGCCCCGAGCATGAGATGCTCCGCATCTAAAATGAAATTTTTCCCTCGCGTGCAAATTTCAATTTATATTTCAAGGGAAGCTATTAAATTCGACGGTTTTATTCCAATGTTTTTGCGATAGAACAAGGAAACAGCGTGCGCAGTATTTTTCGAATATTCACTACATTTGGTTATTGTATTTCCAAAATTGAGCGGACCTCTTCCTAAAGAAATGAAAGTCGGATGGATGAAATCTTCTAATCCGAACTTTGTCTTCCCACCTCTTCTTTTTATTAGATTAAGTTGGATATTGGCGTGATGAAGTTCCACAATTGCGAATAGTTTAGGACAGATTGTTCTTTTTATGATATGCTAGAACTGATACTTTATTTGTAGTACATTGCGTAATGAATAGTTTGCTGACCATATTTTTTATTTGAAATGTTATAAGTTGTGTAAAATTTCATGTGTCATACTGCTAATGCCATGGAAAGGTTCATGGGCCCAGTCAAGCTGTTAGGTCTGTTTTAAGTGCGAATGCACTTTATAAGCGACCCTGAATTCCGTTGACCGCCGTCCGTCCACATAGCAACAGCTGCGGGTGCGCGCGCTCCTCGTCTTCCTTGGCAACGGGGGGAGATGGGCGCGCGCTGCCTGGCCGCTGACATGGCACATACCCACGTGGGGGATTGGCCAGGAATCGGGCGTGAGAAGGGCTAATGCACCCGCTTAAAGGAGTACTGACACAAAATTTCAAAGCTGAGATCCGCTCTAGCAATCAAGTACAACGACAACACAAATAGGTGTCTGTGCATGGCACATACCCACGTGGGGGATTGGCCAGGAATCGGGCGTGAGAAGGGCTAATGCACCCGCTTAAAGGAGTACTGACACGAAATTTCAAAGCTGAGATCCGCTCTAGCAATCAAGTACAACGACAACACAAATAGGTGTCTGTGAATAAATGCATCTTTCTTTCTTTGTAGTTGTGTGTGTGTGTGTGATCTCTCTTTCGCGAACATTACCGAACCGCGCAAATTTAACTCCTGCATTCGCACTTTCACATTCTTCCCCTCGGGGAAATGCGGGGAAATTTTTTAGCTCATAAACATCTCCACATGTTTTTCTGGGAAATAAACTGATTGATTGATTGATTGATTGATTGATTGATTGATTGATTGATTGATTGATTGATTGATTGATTGATTGATTGATTGATTGATTGATTGATTGATTGATTGATTGATTGATTGATTGATCGATCGATCGATCGATCGATCTTCGCAAATCCTGTTAAGAGGTTTCGCGGTTAGACCACTACTCTCAGGAGGCCCTTGACTGCCTACACAGCATACCAAGAAGTTTTTCCTGAGTGCAAAAGAGAAATCCAGTAAAAATAGTGCCCGTATTTCCCTAGCCCTGGCTTAGGGAAGCTTCAAGAAAATAGTAAGGCCTAGAACAAACAAGCTACAGTAGATCATCAAATATCAAGCTTGGGAGTGGGCAATTTGCCACACATGACTTGTATAAAGGAGTCACTATCGTCTTTCTGTGCAGTTTCTCAGATAAAACACAACTGCTTAGTGCTCCGCCACGCTTTCATTTGATTCCCTAGCTCTTTCATGGGTGAAAAAGCTCTTGAATGCAGCTTTCACACTATATTTCGAGATCTGCGCTACCAAATTGTCTGTCATTTTCTTATATCTGCTATTTCCGCTGGAGTAAGGCATTAAGAACACAAAATCGAAATTCTCTCTGTTGGTCATAAAAAGTGCAATATTTTGTCCTCTTGCTTCTATTTCCCAACCAATCAGTATATGAGAAAAACAATTAACAAATATATCCTGACGTAAAAAGCAATATCTGTTAAACTTTAAGTTACCGAGAAAATTACCCAAGTACACCTTTTTCTTCCTCCCTTTCACTCTCCTCCCAATTTTCATACTTATAGCCAAAGGCACAAAGTGCGAGGAATGCACGCATTTTTTACTGCCGACTTTCACATTAGCTATGAGTATCTAGGTCGTGCAGAAGACGCTTAGGTTAGCTGTACGCCACCTGGGAGCCAAGTTCAGGAGTTCGAACAGAGTCGAGTTCTGCCGGGCTTGTGTAGCAGCTGGAGTGTTCGTGCAGCTGTTGCGCACAAAACTGTAGGCTGCGCAGCCAGCTGTCGTCAGTTTCAGACCGCCCGGCAAGGCGGGAAGTCGGTCGGGTAGGCTTCATTTGTCAATGTCGCGATGCCCACCGCAGAACCCTGGCTCAGACCCGCTGGCTTATCCCAAACCTTGGCGCGAAACGTAGAAAACTTTGGCGAAGCTCAGAGTACATGGCTGAGACGGCGAATCGCTCTTTCACCGGCCTCCCTTCGCAACGTTCTTCGAACTCTCGTGTTCAGAGGGTCAAACTTAGGTCGTCGCGCCCAGGCAGCTCGGTAGCACAAGCTGCTGTTCGTGTGGCGTTTTCGGATCTATCCGCGAATACCGCACGAACAGCACGAACAGGGGTAAGCGTTAACACACAACGCTTGGGGTGCTGGCACCTGTCATGGCTTGGGGCGTGATAGTTTACGGGTCGATCGGCTGGGGTAATAGCGGAGGTAGTGCCTGTGACGTTGGCCGATCGCGTTGTACGAGGCCGTGGCCGTCCTTAGTTACGACAGCGCTCGATGACCCACGCCGTCGCGACTGTAAGCGTCGTCGCAATTTTGCAGATGCGTGTTTATGTGACGAGTGGGCTTTGACCATCTGCTTCAGAACTTCCCGTTCCCCTTCGGTCTTCGAAGGGGCGTCGTGTGCGCCTTGAAAGTTTGCACATTTAAGGACACCTGTGGTGCAAGCTTTGGAATCGTGGGGCCCCGAACATTTGGAGCACAGAGTGGCGCGTCCACCAACGCTGCTGACACGGCCGACATTCAGGCATTTGTGAGATTTCAATGGTTTCTGCTTGCCGAAACAAGCAAACCTTCTCATGCGCCTGGATGCAGTCACTTTGAAACACAAGCTTAACGCAGCGTAATTTTCCCAGACGAAGGACCTGCTTGGTGGTCGCGCCTTTCGTCGCCGGTTTAGTGAAACTCGGTTAGCCGTCATCTGGAATGGAGACGTCGACATCATAAACGACATCATGAATGACACCCCTAACTACCATAACGTCTTCAGTGCTTATTTCAATGAGACAGAGGTGTTGTGCTTTCCACATTGGATGCGCAATACTCGTAAAATGTGCAAATTGCAGTGATGATGACGATAAGAATTAGAGGCCCTCCCTCTGCATTACATGTTTTACATGTTTTATTCCAATTACTTGCCCTACCCTTAGCTAAGCTAATAGATTTCCCTCCCCGTCTACCCTCACCACTCCCCCCTGTTTTAAACTCCCGTCGCTCCCTTCCCGCTTTTCCTGCGCTTGCACATTTGCTTCTATTTTCCTCACCCCGCTGTTCTAAACTCTCATCCGAATGGCTACTCCTCCTACGTACTCACCCCTTCTCTACTTTTCTTCAACCACCATTCCAGTGGCCCCTTCGTCACCTCTATGGCCCTGCTACATTCTACGTACAGCGCGATCTACGTCCTGTGCGCGCCTTTAGGAAGTTCGACTGATCATAGACGTACAGATGCCGTCATAAGTAATTGCAACAAGGATTTGCGAATATCACAAATATTGGTGTTACTGTCTTTACGACAGCTGCTACCACTTTACAGGAAGCCTGTTCTGCCCTCTAATCTATCGGGCCTTTTCTTCCCCCTTTTCCCCCTTCCCCCGCCGAGTAGCAAGTCGGTGTCGAAATACCGGCAAACATCTCGGCTTTTTCCTCTAATAAAGAGCCTTCTCCCTCTCCCCCTCCCTCTCCCCCCCCCCCTCTCTCTCTCTCTCTCTCTCTCTCTCTCTCTCTCTCTCTCTCTCTCTCCCTCTCTCTCTCTATCTCTCTCTCTCTCTCTCTATCTCTCTCTCTCTCTCTCTCTCTCTCTCTATTAGGGAGAACTACAAACGCACACCATCGTAGCTAGGCAGTTTCCGTAAGAAGAAACTCCAGTAAATTTACGAGACCGTGTTCCATTTAGTTTTGACGGCACCTGCACATCCTTAAATCTAGAAGGTTGCTATACAAAAGTATACAAAATTCCTTCTAGACGCCGTTGTCTACAAGGCTGTCTCAAAGCCAGTAATAAGTGCATCGCTTGACGTTCTTCCCCTCCTTGACGGCGTAATGTTAACTCAGAACGCGGTCCTTGTTACGTTACAGGCGGAAAATGTGCTCGCATTACAGGAAATTGCACAATGTATACACCGTTGATGGCTTCTAGCAGAAGATCCACCCCTTTCCCCAAACCATGCCTTAAATATCCACCCGTGAAAATGCCACATCCACACACACGTTCCCGCCTGTACTTGCCACCGTTACTGACCTTGTTTATCTGAAGGTTCCCCTTTCCGTGGCTCCATATATTTTCACCTTTTCCCGCAGATGTGTGTGCTTGCCGCTGATCCTGATTCTTCTAGCTGTGAAGTTTGAATTTGGATTTCGAAAGCTTTCTTCACAGAAGTGACGCAATACGGGACGGATGAATTCAGGACAACAACGAACGCTTAGTAAAGTCGGGTTGCGTAGAAAATCACGCCAGTTTCCATCATTCCCACACAAAATCTATCAAAATAGCATGACTCCTGGAACTAATCTGGGTTTCGGTAGAATCAGTGCGGATTACACGATAGCAGACAGACGTTTCTGAATGACATTAACGAGTGTCAGTTTATCTTTCCAAATACGGTCATCATTTATAAAATTATATTCAAAGATTACTGACGTCCCCACAAGCGAGTTTTGGCGTGAACGTACTGTGTGACCCGTTCGCGAAAGCGCGTCGTCGGCGTCAACCCGAGATGTTAAACAATTTTCAGAATCCCATCGGCTGCGAATAGGATACGCGCTCGCCTAACATCAGCGTTCGCGGCGACCGACGGCTTATTTTTCCTCAAACATGGTATGCAGACACTCCGGTCCGGTTGTACCAGCGTCTGCGGACGAGTCCAGGCAACGGCCTGACGACCGACTCGTCTGGCATGCGTCATGCGGCTGCAAGCACACGTACGAAGTGACCTGTCGTCCTCATTGCGCATACAACAGCACGAGGTTAGGCTTAAAGAAACACTCAAGTGAATTTGTCAAAGTCCCGTTTTTGCTTGCCCTGCATGAACACACTTTTCATCGTTTGTCCGGGCGATACGGCGGTATGTATTTTATAAAGCCTAAAAGAAAAAAAAAACTACCATGGCGGTTTGCAGCGGCTGCACCAAATAACCGCAGTGACGTCAGGTAAAGGTGCTACGTGAATGGACGATATTCAAGACTGGCAATCAAACAAGTTTCGGTTTCGGTTCTGTGAAACAACATGCTTGATATCCGACGTTATCGTTGGATGGGCATTCTTCACCATACTGCGCTTCTGTCATGTTGTCTGCTGTAAAATGCCTCAGATAAGCCTACCAGGACGACTTGGAATCGTAGCAATCAATAGCCGAGGCCCACGCAGGGGATCAACGCCCTCCGCGTAACCCCAGACGGTCAAATGCCATGCGCTTTTCCGCCATCTTTGGAGCTTGCCTCACTCGTGCCTGCATCGTAAAAAGTGTGTCCGCAGCGGGCCTAGGGTCTGCTGGATCTGGCCTGTGCCCACTGCCCGTAAGCAGTCGGTGCTTATGGCAACAGCACGCCAACGAGAACTCGCTAGCGCGTCAGTGTCAGTCTGCGCGCGTTCTGCGAACTCGTTCGTGGAGCAGTGAACGTTACGGCCCAAAAATGGTGAACGCACTATAGGAAACATCGGCCGAAAACAAAAAGATCAGCCTGCAAAAAAAAAGGATGTGCCCTCGGAGTTTCTAATTTGCGACTTGCACAACAACATACCTAGCGCTCCAGACCACTCGGCCACATACCAGCGCTGCCGATGTGGGTAATATAAGGTATATAATGTATAACCAGTTCACACTTTTATTTAGTTTTAGCATTTTAAGCAGCTAGAGAGACTGTTTGTTGTATAGCGCTTGTGCAGTAAGCGTCCCACAAATTTCCACAATATCTGACGTCTAGCAATTGCATTTTCTAAGCGGAAAAGCGTTCGCAGATGCGTGGTCGTGCTGCTGACCGCTGTGCTTGTTCATCCAGCGCATAAAAGTGCTTCCTGCACCCTAGTTTTACGCTGCACGGTAAGAGTTACAGATGATTTTATTTCCTTAGTACCTATCGCTGACTCTTCCCGTGCCTTCAATTGGCCTTAGATTTTCCTAATAGGTTACCCGTCAGCGAAGCGTCGCATGTGCGCTTGTGTGGAGTGATCTGGACTTGGAGCTTGATACAGTGTACAAACTAACAAACGAAAGAAAGGACCTTTCTTCCATTCACAAACGGATCGTGGCTTAGTTTCAACTCAGCTAACGAATTGCGACGACCGTCAGTTGCCGGCGGACTAAACGCTTGGCCGACTGACTCTGTCGGAAAGTCGCCGAGACGTGCAGAAGCGCAGCCAAGCCAAGTAATTTTGTCCTTGCGCCACAGAAAATTGTCGAGGATGCAGAAAGGAAGACAGCATTTTCGAATTGATTTTTCTACTAAATAAATTAGCGTAAGCGCACTCAGAGTGGTCGAAACATGGCCTATGGACTTCGCACTACAATTTGCGCTAATAAAGCTGCAATGTTTACAGATCACTCGAGCGCCTTTTTAACGCCACACCTCTCGTAAGTAACAACGTGCACCAGTAACCGCAGTTCGGCGAACAATGAGTTTAACATGGCACCGAGTTTGACTCAATGGTATGATTAATTAATGCTGAGGCTTCATATACGCCTAACCAGTTTGTCCCATACCGACACAGGGGATTGGCCAACGATGAGCACAACTCTGTCGGAACTTATCAGCCAATTCCCGAATTCCCATTGGTGGCGACGTCAAGCTAACCATCGACACTTGTATTTTCGCCTTTCGTTGAGTCTTAGATAAGTGCCCCTTTGAACTAATTTAGAAGCAGTTTTTGCTTCTTCGTTAAAACAGGACGGCGAGGCCACAAACCAATGCATAGACCAATGTGATAGTAGTAAATAGTGATCAATACGCTCTTTCCAAATAATCCAGTCTAGGCCCCCCACTCGTAGACTGAAACTTCGAGATCTAAAGAAAGTCCGTACGCCCGCTAGAACGACCAAAGGTATCATAAAACGTGCGTGCGTATTTTTTTAATGTTGGCATTTGTTAAAAAAGTACGTTTTTTTTTCGCAAACCTCGTTCAAATTACGGCGGTGCGCCACGCTCAAAAAATTGCGTATAGCTTTTCGATACAAGTTTGCTGGCCCATGCACTCACATGATGCCGTCAGTCGAGGTCAATTTTCCGGATCCGCATTTCTATGCTAAAAAACCTGGCGAAGCTTGCACTAAGTCGCGCATGGCTTGAGCTATAGCGAAGCTGCAGGACTTCTTTCTATGTGAGCACTCAAGGACACATAACTATGCATGTGTACAAGTTAGAAATTGTTTTTTTTTTCATGTTCCGTCGTCGCTTTGCACTGTGCTAGTAGTAGTCATCGCCATATGCATCGATATCGTCGTGTTCCTCATGCCAAGCATTACATGCGGAGTAGCATTGACGACAGCTGGGACGCAGCGGCTGTGCCTACGCGCACGACGCACGCGCGGCGTTCCTGGGGACGCGTTGAGGTTACGTGGAGCAGGTACTGCGCCAGCTGCGGCGTTGTTGGCTGCTAGGCGACGCGAGGCGCTATTCGGAGTTATCACCAGTCTTTTTTTTTTTTACCCTAAAGCCACTGCGCAAGTTGAGGATGCTGGGCAGTCGGCGCGAGGAACCCGCCCACGAGCGCTCTGTAGTTTCTGGATATTGCTGACGCGTTACACGCAACCCATTATGGCCAGCTACAATAACAAAGCGGTTATTACAAACACCTACGCGGCGCGCGTTACAAGAACTAACAAAAAAGTGGCGTAGCTTTAACCCTTCTAAACAAATTCATCACGAGAGAAATCAGACTACGCAGACTATCTCGTGAACGTTAGCCTTTGCTTTAGTTCTCGCAGCCTGCCGTCTGGCTGTATCTACTGGATGAGCGCGTTCATCTTTTCGCTTGCGCAGAAAAGCACGTACACACAGCCCAGCCGGCGCACCATCGATGGCGAGACAGGAAATCCTCAACGATATAGATATACCGAATAGTACACCATATTCACGGTAATACAACGTGTTCACTGGAGATTATACCCATTCTTCATGAATGACGGCGCTCTTCTTTGCGGGCCACAGGCGATAGCAGCCCATACCTAGATTTGGGCATTGCCCAGCGTTGGAAAAAACGGTTATCACTTTATTTTTATTACTTGGAATAGATGTACAATTTATATCTTGCAGTGATTTCAGTCGTTAGTAGGTAACGCTGAAATTTATAGCACGCCCTGCTGCCGTCCCTCATCTTTTAAGCATAAGCTTATGGAGCTAAGGTGAAAAACATCGAGGTGTCCAGCGTACGGAGAACACGTGCGCATGCACGAAAAACCTAGGTTGGAGAGGTCTTTCAAGAAAGGGAAGAGAGATTGGCTGGGGTTATAGAAATCGTAAAGCGTAAGTGGAAATGGTGCATCGGAGGGCGCCGAAAAGATCTCTCGCAGAAGAGCGCGCGTAGAGAGCTACTACTGCGTGAAGCACAGCTCAGTCAACAAGTGCGGGCAGAGGTTCCTGGCGGTGCATGCAGAGCCGCGTCAACGTGGCAATGGCAAACACTTACCGCAGGTTGCTTCGAAGTCGGTAGGCCCCACGCCATACGTAAACCACCTGCAGCTCACTATAGCTTCAACGGCATGGTCGCATTTCTTAGTATACGATATCGATAAGTTATGGGGCTCTTCAAATAAAATCTTTTGCATTCCTTTATTTTATAACTCCGTTAAGCCCAGTAAATAAAACACAGGACGAGTGAGACACGGACGAACAAGCTCGTACCGTTACGTTGTTAAAGCCTTTGTCTTGACTGCCCTAGTCATGCAAATTTCCGTGTGGCCTGCTTATTAAACTGTTTTACTGAAGAAATAAGTAGCATTTCTCGGCATTTCTCGCTGCCTACGAAAACATTCAATTAACAGCTTTTATAACTGCAGCAAAGGTAATTTCGCATAAGGAGGTCATCCTCCGCGTGGACATGCGCCAGTTTTCCAGCGGCACAAATAAATTGAGCGGCCATCTCTAAAACCGCCACAGTGACCAAAAAAAAAAAACTAAATGAATGGGGCGATAGCAATATTATGCCATTGAATTCCGAATTGTACAAAACACGACCATCAAGGGGCCGCCGAATCACTTATATTTATTCGATCCTAATAGCGCTATAATGTCTAGGCAATCGTGAGTGATGAAGACGCCGATTTGCGCGTGAGCTGACCCAGTAACTGATTCCAAGCCCACATTTTGAGCTCCAAATCAACGCTGAATTGCTCCCAATGGGTGAGTTTTCTTAAATTCTTGGTTATGCGACAAGGTAGTAACTAGACGCACCGCCGTAGCGGAGAGCAGCAGAATATTATGAACCATCTGGATTTCTTTATCCTTCTGCGAAATCCTGACACAGCGGATTTCCTGCGTCTGGCCTCGCTTGTGAAAAACATAGCCCTCTGCCAAGCGATTTGGCCGCTCAGCCCCCATGGTGGGTTACGATGAATCAGTGCAACACCAAATTCCTCGTGTTCAGGCGTTAATGTCAACGTGGCTTTTGTTTCTACCGTGCTTTTGAACGGATCTTCATACTTGGTGTACTTGGTGTACTTGGTGAATACAGGGAAGTGTAGTAACCAACGCGGCCTGTTAACCAGGCGTGGAAAACTGTCCAAGTAATCTTGATACTATTTCGGTATGCGAACGTGATGAGTTTAGAAAAAAAAAGCCCATAATTATGGTCTGTTCAGACCCTATTGTAAGTACTTAAAAAACTGCTGCCGTCGAAGTTTCGAAACAAGTAGCGTGATTTGTTGGAATATAAGAGTGCGACGTTTTGCTCAGGAGTTAGCGTTGTAAATTATCACGTGGCGTTTTTTCTCAAAACAATTTTGCGGGACACATCAAGAGCCTTTTCATTTGTCAACACGTGCACGTATTTTTGCATGTTTGTCAAGTGAATGGGTGTCAGAAGAACATTTTTCTGTGGTCCGCGCACTGGGGTGATGGGGAGTAAGGGCGAAGCAACCGCCGATAAAGAAACATTTACAGCCTAAAATTTCTTGATGAAAAATTGGGAACACCACGTTACTGCCAGGCATAAGCGAAGACACTGGATTTTGTTATTGAACCGTGAATGAAGATTTATTGTTTAAAATGCAAACACATAAATGAACTGTAGTAACGTCGAAAAATTCAGGAGTGTGTAACTCTGTATCTACGCCGCGCAAAACGGACAGGACAAATGGAGAAGATACACAGAACAAGCGGTGGTCCTGTGTTTCTTCTCACTTTATTCTGTCGGTTCGCGCTGCGCAGATGCGCATGAATTCAATTTTTAACCATAGTGACAAACCCCTGTAAAGCTAGGTTTGCATCGCATGAGAACTTGTGACCATTGCAGAACACAAAATGTTCAGTGAACTGTTGCGGCTATTCCTTTTATAGGTGTTGCAAGCACCTTGTTTTTTTCTGGCCGAATCGTGTGCTGACACGTTTGATGTCGTCTCTCTGCTTCATGCGCACTCTGCCCGTACAAACTTCGTACAAAGGCGATCCAGCCAATCTTTTCTCACAGTTTAGCGTAGCGACGTTTCCACCTCGAATAACGTGATTAAGAGGGCGTTCCACTGTTTCGTGCGGCCAATGTGGAAAGCAAGCATTAACTCGATGAGTGTCCCTATACGGGGAAGAACTATTTGCTATGGGCAGGAGTTCGGGACAAACGTGGGCCGAAGGCTTCATTCTTGGTGTGTGAAGCCTTGAGAAGTCCATCTTTCAATGCTGCTTTCAACAAAAGTGGCTAGCCATAGATGCTTTGTTAGACTCCAAGTACAGCCCTAATTTATACGCCGTAGTTCTACTCAGCCACTGAATCCCGCAATTGGCTTGGTATGCCTAACGTGAAGCTCCACTGTACACATATTTCGACATGCCTAGACGATTAGTCGGGCCTCTAATAGCCCATAGCACAGGAGTAACTTACGTCTGTTAAACTCCTGAACAGCAATAACGCCAACAACAAATCAGCGGCGGCTAAGCAATCATGCGGGGCACAATGTATGAGAGAGCCTTAAGACATACTCACGAAGTTGATAGTGAAGCAGGCTAAGACCAGAGTTTGCATACAATAGAAACGGTGTTATTCGAGGTGGTGCTTTAAAATTTAAAATGAAAACAGGGGCACGGAGTGAGGTGTGTGTGAGAGAGAGAGAGAGAGAGAGAGAGAGGGAGATAGATAGATAGATAGATAGATAGATAGATAGATAGATAGAGAGAGAGAGAGAGAAAGAGAGAGAGAGAGAGAGAGAGAGAGAGAGAGAGAGAGAGAGAGAGAGAGAGAGAGAGAGAGAGAGGAGAGAGAGAGAGAGAGAGAGAGAGAGAGAGAGAGAGAGAGAGAGAGAGAAGGCTTGGGCCTCAAACAGGATGACGGCGACGGGAGGAAACAAGTTTACATGACGTGGATCGCGTCCTTTACGGCAGTTACTTTACCTTCCCTCTAAGCAATCATACGTGTTCGTTTAACACGCTGCATACGCTTTTGGCACTGTTATTTAACTTCAACAATTACGCTGCAACTGAATGTTCAAAACACAGGGCACGTGTGCTGCTCCACTCTGTGGTTGCGTTGCTTTTTTTCTTGCTACCATCGCTTGAGTGCGTGCGTGCGTGTGCGTGTGTCTGCGCCTGTGTGTAATGAGAATCTCAATAGGACAGACAGACGCGAAATTTAGAGACAAGGCGAATTGCCTCTTTTTATCTCGGTAATAAGCATAACAAAATGCTGTACAGCAAATAAGAGTCCCGGTCCAAAAAATGCGTTACACGTGAGTTATCCAGAAGCGCACTTTTGGGAAAGTGCTTCCAATTAGGCCGTTTCTCTTTCGAAGAGATGTGCTCGGTTCTGCTGTGCCTTCTGTTCCGTTGAAGGAGACGCTTATACTAAGAAAATGTTAATAACTGATAATTAAT